>NC_045649.1:11280000-11520000 GCF_009829145.1 Chiroxiphia lanceolata | reverse complement strand
GCAATAAGCAGTTTATTAAGTCCTGCATCTAATCCACTTCTACCTCAGCCCACCCCTAGTAACTCTGTTTTCTCCAGTCCCTTGTCCAATATTGGAACACCTGCAGAGGATTTAAACTCCTTGACTGCCTTGGCACAGCAAAGAAAAAGCAAGCCACCAAATGTGACTGCTTTTGAAGCAAAAAGTAATTCAGATGAGGCATTCTTTAAGCATAAATGCAGGTTCTGTGCTAAAGTGTTTGGGAGTGACAGTGCCTTGCAGATTCATTTGCGTTCTCACACTGGCGAGAGGCCATTTAAATGCAACATCTGTGGAAACAGGTTCTCTACAAAGGGAAACTTAAAAGTCCACTTTCAGCGTCATAAAGAAAAATACCCTCATATTCAAATGAATCCGTACCCGGTGCCAGAGCATTTGGACAATATTCCTACAAGCACGGGTATTCCTTATGGGATGTCTATACCACCAGAGAAACCTGTCACGAGCTGGCTGGACAGCAAGCCAGTCCTCTCCACCCTAACAACTTCTGTTGGCCTGCCACTCCCACCAACGATTCCAAGCTTGACCCCATTCATCAAAACTGAGGAGCCTCAGCCGATTCCCATTAGCCATCCTTCTGCTAGCCCTCCCTGCTCTGTCAAGAGCGACTCGGGAACAGCTGATCCCACATCAAAAATTTCCAATGGACTTTCTGATGAGGTAGAGTCTGGTGCTTTGCCTACCTCAAATGGCAAAATCGAAGAAAACCCTCAAAACACAAGCACCATCACTAACATGAGTAGCTCCGTGAGCTCCCCGGCAGCAGACTCGGGCTCCAGCGGTGTCGCCACTTTTACAAATCCACTGATGCCTCTAATGTCAGAGCAATTTAAGGCAAAATTTCCATTTGGAGGACTATTGGATTCAACGCCAGCATCTGAAACATCAAAGTTGCAGCAACTGGTAGAAAACATTGACAAAAAGGCAACCGATCCTAACGAGTGCATCATTTGCCACCGAGTTCTCAGCTGCCAGAGCGCACTGAAAATGCATTACCGCACACACACCGGTGAGAGGCCATTTAAATGTAAAATCTGTGGTCGTGCTTTCACTACTAAGGGCAACTTAAAGACTCATTACAGTGTCCACCGTGCCATGCCCCCGCTGAGAGTGCAACATTCATGCCCAATCTGCCAGAAAAAATTCACCAACGCCGTTGTGCTACAGCAGCATATCCGAATGCACATGGGAGGGCAGATCCCCAACACCCCAGTGGCAGAAAACTATCCGGAGTCAATGGAATCAGATACGGGATCTTTTGACGATAAGAATTTTGATGATATAGACAACTTCTCAGATGAGAATATGGAAGACTGTCCTGACAGCAGCGTGCCAGATACACCTAAATCTGTGGATGCATCACAAGACAGCTTGTCTTCTTCCCCTCTGCCCCTGGAAATGTCAAGTATTGCTGCTTTAGAAAATCAGATGAAGATGATCAATGCAGGACTTGCTGAACAACTTCAGGCAAGTTTAAAGTCGGTTGAAAATGGGTCAGTGGAAGGGGACGTTTTGACTAACGATTCGTCATCTGTCGGTGGTGATATGGAAAGCCAAAGTGCTGGAAGCCCTGCTGTCTCAGAGTCTACCTCTTCCATGCAGGCCTTGTCCCCATCCAACAGCACTAATGATTACCACAAGTCACCAAGTATCGAAGAGAAACCAGTAAGAGCTTTACCAAGTGAGTTTGCCAACGGTTTGTCTCCAACCCCTGCTAACAGTGGTGCTTTGGACTTGACGTCTAGTAACACTGATAAAATAATTAAAGAAGAGTCTCTGAGTATGCTCTTTCCTTTCAGAGATAGAGGTAAATTTAAAAACACTGCATGTGACATTTGTGGCAAAACATTTGCTTGTCAGAGTGCCTTGGACATTCATTACAGAAGTCATACCAAAGAGAGACCATTTATTTGCACAGTTTGCAATCGTGGCTTTTCCACAAAGGGTAATTTGAAGCAGCATATGTTGACACATCAGATGCGAGATCTACCATCACAGCTTTTTGAGCCCAACTCCAGTATTGGCCCTAATCAGAACTCTTCAGTTATGCCTGTTAATACACTGTCATCGCTCATAAAGACTGAGGTGAACGGCTTTGTGCACGGCTCTCCTCAGGACAGCAAAGAAGCACCCTCTGGTCTTGTTTCTTCGGGGCCACTGTCCTCTGCCACGTCCCCTGTGCTGCTCCCTGCTCTCCCCAGAAGAACTCCAAAACAGCACTACTGCAACACGTGTGGGAAAACATTTTCTTCTTCCAGTGCTCTGCAGATCCATGAAAGGACACACACTGGTGAGAAACCTTTTGCCTGCACTATATGTGGAAGAGCATTCACAACAAAAGGCAATCTGAAGGTACTTTTTCCTCTTGCTGCTCTTAGGCTTTATTTTCTCCTTCCTGGGGGTTTTCAGTTTTTTACATCTATTAATGTTGTAAGCAGTGGTACCTTTGGGTATCTGTGTTGTGACTGTGTGTTTAGTCAGCTCTGGTAGACCTAGGTGGCCTCTTGCTGAGTGCTCATGTTGGCAGCAGGTCTGAGGCATGAGCTGTTTTGGCTTAATTAAAATTCATCTACCAGCAAAGACTGTCTATGTAGAGTGTGAAACAGAACAGCCAAATGATGGTAAGGAGTATTAATTAACAGAGAAATGAGTTTTGTAACTCACACACCTCTTCAAGAGGTGAAAGGCTCTTGAATGTGCTGTTTTTCATATCTATCATGTAAGATGAGTGTTTAAAAAAACTATTAATATAATTCTGGAAGTAATGGGCGTTACTTTAATTGATTATATAACTAACATTTCCAACTGATATGTGTTTGAAAAAGCAAATATACTTAAGTTTTAGAACACCAGTTGAGCACTTTACTGTGTACATTTTTCTGTTGACAGAGTATTTCTCTAGAGGTTGCTGCCAGTAATGTGAGGTGCATAATTACTTTCAGGCCATTCTGTCTATACAGGAGGCTCTCCAATGAGCAATCAGTAAAGGATACTTTCTGCCTGTCTGAAAAGGACGTTTATAGGGTAAAGGGTGTCAAATACAATACTTACCATTGCAATGAAAGTGGACATAGCAATTCTAGCCCTGAAAGCAGCTATCTGCAATTGACAGAACAACACAAAGTCATTATAAACTAAATACATGTAAAACAAAAAAAGAGTAAGAAGCAATGCATTGTTGAGCAGCAGAACAGGGTATTGTGGGTAATGATGATGGGCTAATCCAGAAGTAGTTTATTTATTATTTCAGATGGGAAATGGAGCTCTGCATCCTCTTACCTTTAATGCCATTCATTAGGTAACAAGATTGGACACCTTCATGGACTCCTGCCTTCTCAGTGATCAAAATAAGTTTGAAATCCCTGTCAACGTCTATTTTTTGTTTGTTTGTTTCTTCCTTTCTTTCTTTCCAGGTTCACATGGGCACTCACATGTGGAACAGTACTCCTGCAAGACGAGGCAGACGACTTTCTGTAGATGGCCCCATGACATTTCTAGGAGGCAATCCTGTAAAGTTCCCAGAAATGTTTCAGAAGGATTTGGCTGCGCGGTCAGGGAACGGAGACCCATCCAGCTTCTGGAATCAGTATGCAGCTGCACTCTCCAATGGCTTGGCCATGAAGACCAACGAGATCTCTGTCATCCAGAATGGCGGCATCCCTCCAGCACCGGGAGGCCTGGGCAACGGGGGCAGCTCTCCCATCAGTGGCTTGACAGGAAGCCTGGAGAAGCTCCAGAATTCAGAACCCAATGCACCTCTAGCTGGTCTGGAGAAAATGGCAAGCAATGAAAATGGGACAAACTTCCGTTTTACGCGTTTCGTGGAAGACAACAAAGAAATTGTAACAAATTAGAAAAAAAAACTCCATAAATAACATTCCTGCGTATAGTGCAACCTAGGGTTGCTTTTTTCAAGCTGCAGGCTACAACATTACAAAGACTTTGTTTTGTACCGTGTTCTACTTCTAGAGTTCTAAGAGAGCTTATTTATTAGTGATATAACCCTTGCTTTGCAAACAAATGCAAGCATTAACTTTGGTCTCCCGTATTTTGAACTAAATACTAATCGACTAGAGTGCTGTAAACTTGCTGTAACATTTATGGCAGTTGCAAGTCTGTTCTGCTAGGTGATCTTATTCTGGCATTAACTTATTTTCTATATCCAGTTTAACATGAACTCTGGTATTGATGCGATGCCTCAGTGATGCATTAGATCTCTAATAAAAATCTGTATATAAATGTACACTTTGATCCTGCTGGAAACTTTATCAGCAAACACATTGTTTAATTTTTCCAAACAAAATTAAAAAAAAGGACTGAGAGAATATAGACTGAACAGTGTGGGTCCTTTACACAGCTCAGTTTTTGATTTTTATTATAAAATTAAAACTGCTTTAATTTTTGTAGGTTTAACATTTTCCGTTTTGAACTGTTATTTGTATTGTGCTTTTTACTTGAGTCGTCTTAAATGTTAATACATTTCTGTACAGTAATAAGCACGCGGATTATTAGAGGAGATACTGAAGTGTTGTTTTGGTAGTTGAAACTGAGACGTAACATTTTGCCTTGTAGGTATATTCATTATAGAAAATGTGCTGGACTTTCACAATGCTGCTAAGTATGGCATCTTGAACAACTTCCGTGGACAACTGTAGATGCTCCTGTATATACAATAAGACATCCCTTTCATTAAAATGTACATACGTTCCTTACAAGACCAAGCCCTACTCCTTGACCAAGGGAACAAGTATAGTGTTTGTTTATTTTGTATTAGGTATTGGGGGGGGCAGGGGGAACCTTGGACTGTTACATGCACTTTCTCGGAAAGTTGAAAGGAAAAGAGGTCCAGTTTCTTTAACATTTAATACTTACTAACAGCAGAGATACTGTAATTTTACTCGAGTAATCAAATACATTTTTGCAACAGATAAAATTCGCTGTCTCTGTGTTTTTAAAGTGTACCTGTATTTAGTAATCATTTTGTATTATTTAGCCTTTCCCTTGGTTAACATGAACTGTCCAGGTTGTATGTGTGTGTTTATATTTGTAAGTATGGGTATACATATATGTATTGCATATTAATTGCTAGTATATTTTTCATACCCCCTAATAGTGGGAAATTTCTCCTTAACTATTCAACTCCTTCTCATAAAATTGTAGATATTTTGGCATTTTTAGTTTCTTTATTAAAAAAAAATGCTGCTAGCAAAGACCTTATTGAGCCTAGGTAAGTTTCCTTTGAAGGAAATAATTTATTACATTTAAGGCTTGATTTGGTTCAAATGATTTATATTTGATATTAATTTTATTTTATGAGATTGTATGTTTGTGGCATGCTTACGCTGCTTTATCTGTGTTAAGATGCCCACTTGCAAGCCTCCGTATATTATATGGGGTTTATAACTTGATTGTAAAAACAAAAACAAAAAACCCAACCAAAACCTAATTGCTTTGGCCTTGCACATGATTTGGCTTCCCTTAAACACCTGCAATGATTATTAACCTCAAATGAGTTTGTCAAACAGAATTCAGCCCAGTATTTTCACCCAGTAGAGTTTTATCTCTTTACATCGTTATTTAACAGAAACTAAATCAGATTGGCTGCCTTCAAAACCACCAACAGGCATAGCCAATTTTGGGTCCATGTGACTATATATATATATATTTTTTTACTATTCCAAAATTCAGGTGTTTTGCATTATGGGATTTTCTTCAGTGTCGCTGTGGGGGGAGTTGCCCAGCTTTTTAAACAAGAAGTGATCACTTAGCTCTTCCCCTTGCAGCTTGAGTTGCAAATTGGGCATCAGAGAGTATTTAAAACTGAAGAGCTGGAGTGAGAAATACTCTTCTTGAGGAGTTTTCCCCTTCCTATGGTTATGAATCCTGCATATTAACACTGTAGTCTGGATACCTCTTGGATTTCATGTCTTTAGGACTTTTCCTGTTCGAATGTGATGATTCACCCGGTACATGGTGTGCATTTTTGTTAACATGTAAGTTGTACACTAGAGCCAGCTGGCTTGTCAATGTGAATATTTAAGAATTCCAAGTCACCTTTTGGTCTCAGAAAAAGGTAAATTAAAAGGATTTTGATGATTTTATCAGTGAAATACTAACTAATTCTCCTTTTAAATTGAGTTGAGATCTGTGCAACAGAGATGTTGCCAGAGAAGGGCTAGCAGCCCCCAGCGCTCCGGGAGGGTTTGTCTCCTTTCCACGGCTTGAGTTTCATTAGTGCCTTTAACTCCAGCCCTCGGAACCTCTTCCCACGCGGAAGCGGAGTCTTTAGGTGCCGAGGGAAGCCGCTCCCGGGGCACCGGGACGCTCCTGCCGCCGGGTAACGAACGTAACGCGCTTGGCTTTTTTTTTGGGGGGGGAAGAAAACAAAAAAAAAAAAAAAGAGAAAGGGATTTTCTTTCTCGTACCTAAGGGCCTTCCCCCGGCCCCGTTCCCTGAGCGGAGCCCGCCCCGCGTTCACAGCGCACCCCCGGCTGGGCCGAGGGGGCGCCGGGGCCGCGGAGGCGCAGCTGCCCCAGGGGCTGCGCTCCCTCGCCCCAGCCCCGGCGCCCCCTGCGAGAGCCCACAGACCCTTTTCTCCCCCAGCCTTTCCGAAGCGTTTCCCTGAGGTGACGGGGTGTGCGGCGGGTGAGGCTCCCCGGGACGGGGGTTCCCCGATGAGCTCGGGCGCTGCCCCGCCCGCCCCGGTGCCGCCGCTTCGCTCTGCGCTTCCCTCGCTGCCGTCGCGGAGGTTTGGTGCCGGAGGTTGGTGCCGGCGGGAGGAGCTGCCCGTGCCTCCTGCTGCGCGGAGGGTGCCCGCGCCGTTCTCCCCTCGCTGCCGAGGGGCTTTTCCGTTCCCTTCCTCCTCCCACCCCCCGAACGGAGCTGCGGAGGCCGGGGACGCCGTCCCTGTGCCCGCAGGATGCGGTGCCAAGGGCCGGCTCGGGGCTCCCCGCCCCGTCAGGCGGAGCGCCCGGCTGGCTGCCTGCGAGGGAAGTGGGGGAAAGGGGGGTGGAGGGGGGGGGGGGGGAATAATTTGCTCTGGAAACACGGAATGTTAAATTTCCCGTTACTCGACACCAGACCGTGGGGACGGAGGGAAGTTACCTCTCCCCAGAGCTGTCCTGGCAAGCGCACAAAGGTGCTCGCGTCGCCTCGCAGCTGGAGCCGCGCTACCTCGCTGCAATTACCCAGCGCAGCGTTTCCTATTCACAGACACTGAATTAATCCTTATTCAAGAATAGATTTTTTTTTTTTTACGGTTTTGTTTTCGCAGCCGCATTTTCCTCATTAGAAACAAAGTTTTCTTCCCCCTTTCCCCTCCTCCCCCCTCCGTCTCGCCCATCGCAATTTTATCATCCATTAAAATAAAGGGTGGGGTGGTATATTTTTTTTTTTCCTTTCTTTTAAGCTCCAACGATCGTTCATTTAATCATCCCGAGTAATTTTCTTCACCCAGAAACAGACGTGATTTATTTAAAAATTGGGCTGATGTCGTGCGAAGCTTCCCCGCTTGGGAAGGGCCAGTGGCGGAGCGGCCGGAGGCGGGGGGCCCGTGCTGGCCGGGACACCGCAGGGCTGCCCCTCCCGCCGGGCACTGGTGCCAGCCCACGGCCCGGGAACTTGGGGGTTCCCCGAATGCCGTGGGGGGACGAGGAAGCGAGGACGCGGCGCTCTGCGGAGCGGGGAGCGCAGCTCGGCCGCGGAGCAGCCCGGCGGGTGTCACTTCTCGGGGCGGACTGGGGAGGTGTTGGGGGACAGGCGGAATGAAAGGCTGTAAAGGGCGTAAAAGGCTCACCCGAAAGACCCACGATACCGGCGGAGAGGAGAGAGAGGATCGGGGCAGCACATGAGATGGGCAGGAATGAGGTTTCTGTGTTGGCGAGGCAGGGGTGAGAAGGGAAGGGAAGCAGCAAACTGCCTGGCTTATTTCGGGTGCTGATGACGACCAAATCCCAAACCCTTCTCTCAGGGAAAAGTCAGTTGAATTTCGGTGTTTCTTCCGAGGCTGGGCTGTGGTTTGAGACTTAAGAACAGGTTGCAAGTACTCCCAGCTGTAGCGAGCAACAAATGTCTCGATTTGTTCTTGCTTTGGAAAGAATATTTGCTGACCATCAAAATGCAACAGTTGCTGCTTGTTTTGACCTTCTCTGTGGGGCATGCTTCTTGCTTTTGAGAGTCCTGAAGTCACAAACTACCTGGCTGTGTCTTTGCAGGAGGCCAGTTTTACTTGGCAGGAGAAGGTGAGACTTTGTAACATGACAGTTATTTTTTTGCTGTCTCCTTGCCAGTGTTCAGTAGCTTTCCAGGTTTGTTTCCCTGCCAGCGTTCAGTAGTTCTCCAGGTTTGTTTCTCTGTGGTCGGGTCTTGTTGTGGTTTTGGGGTATTTTTTTGTCTTTTTTTGTTTTTAAATCGAACTAGCATTTTTTCGTTTGGTTTCCTTCTCTCATGAATATGAGTTGACAGAAGTTAAAATAATGTTTTGCAAATAAGTGGGTGCAGTTATTTATGCCACCTGGAAGCAATGTGCCTCTTAACTGCTGAGTTGAAATATAATGACTTAAAGATTTCACCTACAACATGGTCTCTTATATAAATATGTATCTCTAGACAAGGAGTAGAGACTTAGAAATATTAATAGGAAAGAACAGGAATAATTGAAAAGTATGCAACTTCAGCTGAGAACAGAGTTACTGACAGCTGTGTTTATGATTTTCTGGGTTTTACATCCAGGTTATAGTTAATATCGGAATGGTTATCCTGACTACTGTCACTGGCCTAGGAGATGCCTGGAAGATGGTGAGTGCATGGTGATTCCTTCCTGGGAAGATCTCCTTGTTCCAGGGATATGAAATACCAGGAGGCCCTGAACCACACCCAGTGGCTGAAATATTTCACAGGTAAGTGAGATATAGGAATGTTAGTAATTAAAATGATGTTTCTGGCTCAAATTGTGGTTTGGTTTTTTTTTTGTTTTGTTTTGGTTTTTTTTGTCTTACCACAAGTTTCTTCAGTTTCCATTTTATCTTCTGTTTTAATTTAGACATGTATTTTTGAACCCACAGACTAAATTTCTCAAGAGGAAAAATCTCTCAGTGATGTGGGAAGGGGAGCAGTAGAGTGAAAACAGGAGAACAGGAAAGAGGAATTTTCTTTAGTGCTCAAGTCTGTCTAACACTGTGGGAGCTGTTGAAGAACATACACGTGAGGGTTAGAGTTGTTCTCTGCAATGCTCTGCGTGCTGGGTGAGGCCAACATCTTGTATGTGGCAGACTCAGAGCACACAGTACACTGTGAGAACACCCAATACAGAGTTGTAGAGTAGGAAAGTGATGTCATCCTTTCAATAATTAGTTAACCCAAACTGCAAGCTCTTCTTAACTTTCAGAAGTTATTGTCACCCTTGGAAAGAACTTCAAAATCAGGTTAGATGGACACCAAAAACATTTCCATGCCCACGTTAAACTTGGTCACCTGTGGTAATAAGGAAGGTTCTCATTGGAATGATCAGCCCTGAAACTTCTAGTGTCATTTCATTTCAAAAGTAAGAAGTCTCTCCATGTTAGCAGACATTCACATCATCTGTACAGACAGCTCTCTTGACCAGCGCAGTGCTGAAGTGCAAAGGTCTATTTTCATTATTTAAAGGTCTTAAAAATGCAGCATCACAATGTCAGGTGGGTGTAGCAGAAGCCCTGCAGCACCTGGCATCAGGTGGTGCAACACGAGAACTATTTAGAATTGAATATGAAATGCAAAAAATGGAGTGGTCTGGCACACTGTAACAGATTTAACCCCACTGGTCACTATTTCTTTCTTCCTTTTCCCCCATCTTTTCCGAGGAAAATAATTTCAAAGTGAAGCCAGTGAAACTAACTTGACGAATAATATTAAGAATTTTTTCAAAGCAGTGCCTGTTTTGAAAATGAGTTTCCTTTAGCAGTGAGTAATTTTAAATTGCTTTATTTTCATCAGGATTTTAAAATGTCATGTAATCCATAGTGAAGCTAACATTTGTTTAATATGTACAATAGCTAAGTGGATGTTCAGTGCAAAATGTGCATTCGTATGAACCCCTATCTGTCTGTTGGTTAGAGGATCCAGAGAATAGCAAATTACAGAGAGAGACAGAACAGATTTCAAGGGTTTATATGTCTGTTTAGTTGTCTAGACTGAATACTAAGTCCTCTCAGCAACTTGTGTTGGAGCTGCTGCTGGGAACGGTGCTGTCCGTGATCTTAGGTCCCTCGTTAGCTCGGTTGTGGGAAACCCTTAATAGCAGAATAGGCCTCTGGTGCTGATACATGTAAACTAAGTTAAACCCCTGTTGGTTAGCTGAGCTTATTTTGGCTTCTGACACTGGTGAATGCCTGAGTGCTGTACAGACAATTTCTGTAATGCTGTATGTGGCAGTTTTAAGGTGCTACTTTCTTTCCCTTTCAGTCCAGATGTTTATTCCTATCCACTGAGATTTCTCCCCCCTTCTGTATTTGAATGGGTGGAATAGGACTCTTCATCCATATCACCACAAAGACAGTGGGATTTCTTATTTGGTGAACAAGCCCTTAGGATAGGGAAGAGTCCAAACTGTACTAGGCAGGTTTGCAAAGCTTAAGATCATCTTACAAAAGGAGGTTGAGCTTATGTATCTGTGAGTCAGGTGGAAAAGAATTCATAAAGCAATGGCTTGTTTGAGCCAGAATTTCATGAAGTGTTACCTTCCAAACCAAGCCTCTTAAAGGGACAACTGTCTACAAAACAGACTTAACTTGAAATGCCACTGAAGGCATTTTTAAGACAGTATGTCTAATTTGCACTGAAGTGGAGGGAGAACACTGTAATTTGTCCTGTTGTGACAGAGCACAGCAGTAGCAGCTTAAAACACTGAGGTTATTGCTGCAGAAGTCTCCTTACTGACATTAGATGGTCACCTAGAGTCAGAGTCACTTTTCTTACATGACCTATAGAAAAAGTAGACTGGGCTCCTCTGTTCTCTCCTGGATTTGAAGAAGTTATTAAACCAATTCCCTCTTTTGAAAGCTGTAAGCATTCATGCTGGTATCCTCAATAAAGCTGGGACACAAAAAAAAAAGCAAACAAACCAGTCACAGTAGCATTCAATGCACTTAAACTTGGAGGAAATGAAAATCAATATTTGTCAAATAGAGGGAAAAGGTAAAATGGACTGAGGAAAAATGTCCGGCTTTCTTAAAAGCCATTAGTGAAAATGAAAAGTTGACAGCAATAGTGAAATTTAATTCCTGCACAGGATTTTGTTGTTTTCACTCTCTATCTACTAATGTATGCACTGGCTTGATGCACACATATTCCTTTATTGTTAGTGCTGTTGAATGGAATTTATTACATTTTAATTATGAGTGATTTGGAACCTTGGAGGCTTATGTAAATGTTTTGCATGTGGTTAAAATGTGAGGGGATAATTTAGGAAATGGAAGTTTCATCTGGTTCTGGACACATGTGACCTCGGCCAGTTGCTCTAATCTCTTGATGTGTTGTGTAAAATGATGCTAACAACAGTTCCTTACCTTCAATTTTTGCTTATTTTGGATATTTAGATAGGAAACTGTTCAGATTTAGTAGGAAACTGTTCAGACTAGTCTTTTACAATGTGTATATATCATACATGGCTACTCTCTGGGAATATAAATGGTTGTAAAATAGCCAACACAAACCAGCTATTTTGCATTTCAGCATCTTCTAGAACACCTGGAAGTGCTCTGCTGGTACCTCAATACATTATTTGCCACTTATTAGATGAAGTTTAAAAGTTAATCCTATATTATACATGCTTACATTTTTACTGTATTTGTATGATCAAAGCATCAGATTTTGCAAAAGGTCTCAAGAGGTACTGTATTTTTGCTAAACCATTGAATGTAATCACAATCTTTTAAAATTTTCCTTGTAGACAAAATGTCCCTTTATCTTGGGAACAATATAAGGAAATAGTGGTTGCATTTGCTGCCTTGCAAAAAAATTTGCCTTTAGAAAGTGCTACTCTGGCTAATAATCAAGCTGTTAAAAACATGTTGACACAAAGTCACTTAAAATCATGGCCCACGTCCTATGACAGTGGACAGTTATGAGCTGACATCCTAAACAAACACACTGAGATCATCCTAGTGCCTCCTGTCTTGTCTGGCCAGCAGTTTCCCCAAAAATGGTAATGATTTTTTTTTTTTAATTGTTATCAAAGGAAAGTGTTTAGTTTGTTATGTGATTAGTCTTTATGTACACAAGCAATGGGGGCCATGTGCTGACAGAGCCATGAGGCAGTCAGGCACCTGTAGCTGACAGGTGGGAAGGTGGAAGCAGTATACTCTTAGCTCTTTGTAGAGGGCCAAATCTAGGCTGCTGCATTTCCAAATAACATTTTTGGGAGATTTGACCTTAGGCAAATGAAATTACTATACAGCTAATTACTGTAGAATGCTCTGAAGTAGCAGGGATTCCTGTGATGATGTGATCTGTCTCTCTTCAGGATTAGTAGTTGTCTCTCTTCTTCCACCTCCTCATTTCTTTCTTTCTTTCTCTCTCAGGGGTTAAGGCTCTGTGTAATGTTGACAGTTACTGGAAAGGGTTCTAACAGCAGTAGAACTGGTGAAAGACAAGACTATTTATAGAAAACAATAAAGTAAAAATAAATGTAAGATTAATATCAGTAGCTACCAGCTGTAGCACCTCTTCTCCCACTGCTGTTAAGTAGTAAAATCAAAGCATAATTTGGAAAGGATCTCTGCTGGAATTGGAGTAACCAGTTCATCCTGCATACCAAAGGGAAGTTGAGATGTTCATTTACAGGATAGCATTTCCTCAGCTTCTGCAGAACCAGCCCCCAGCTGGGATTAGAAGCTCACATGCTGTAGGAAGTGAGATTTTTCTGACTGGGTGTAAAACTAAGCTTTTGGGGTCTCATGGTGAGTGGACATTTAGAGTCTTTCCAGTGCCACTATAACTATCTAAAATGATGGGATGGACATGCATGCATGAGGACAGATCTCCAGGACAGGAGACTTTGAAATGGTTGAGGTGCAGCGAAATGTCTCAGGTCCACCCTGTCAGTGTTCATAGTATAAGAAGTGATGTGCAGAGAAGCTTTTGGCTACAGCAGTGGCAACCATGGAAATCAAGGGTTGATCTCACTTTGTTTCTCCTCAGCAAATCAGAGTTACAGAAGTCTCAGGTTATGCTCTGTATCCTTTTCTGTATACCAGAACCCAGCTTGGACTCTCTTTAATACTATGTATTTTCTGTTCTGGTGGAAATAGTTAATCTAGGCACATTGCACAAGTCTTAAAACCTGCTTTTAGTTCTCTCCACCCCCCATCCATTTATTTTTGATACATAGTTTTCTTCTTTATTTCATTCTGAAAGACTTGTGTGGATGTAGCACTGTCCTTTTAAATGAATTAATTTTGGTGTGGGAAGATTTTGCTGTCTTTTCTTGATTACATTACAAACACAGTTTGGCAGATTTGGGGGTTTATTTCTGAGGAGAATGAGAGTACAGTGGCTGCTGGTAGCTGTTGAGCCTTTTGCTAGTCTTGTTTAGTTACTATTCAATCTCTTCTTCAATCTCTTCTGTTCTTTGTTATTTTCAGGTATTCATGGTTGATTTTTCTCTTGAGAAAGATATTAATGCCCTTATTGTTTGCCTGCGTTATAAGTATCAGATTTCACTGGATTAACTTGCAGAGCAATAACCCCACTTTAAAAGAAATAAGAGAGAATTCTAAATAATATTTCACAGGATTTTTTCAGCAGAGGGAGTGTTGATTCCAGAAGAGTTTATGTCACACTGCTGAAAATCTGGACAAGTCATTGCAAAAGACTTGAAATAGAGAGTTAAACTATTTAAAAGGGGTCAAATGCTGCTACCAGACTTAATCTTTATAAAATCAGAAATGTTACCTCCTTCTGGTTCAGTAATGAACCTACAGTGACTCATCAGGGTGATGTTGTGGCTTTTTCCCTTGCTATTGTAGAGCACAGTATTGATCAGACTGTGAAATAATACAACAGCTGAAGCTCAGGTAGCAAATATGCATTGGATTGATCTCCTTTTACTAAGCCTCCTATATCCCAGCATTATTTATGGCAGAAGCATTGAGTCTGGAAAATAACTTTGATAAATACCACCTTGTAGCACCTGTTTAAGTGATGGGATAGAAAACACTCCCTAGTTTGTTAACTTTAAGTATTGGGAGTAGAAGCGATGTGCACATAATAATATTATGATTCATACAAACCACTTTTCAACCAACTCGATATATTTCATTACCTCCTTTTCAGCAGAAGTATTGATTTTTGTTTTGTGGTTTTATAACACAATTTCAAGGCTGTTGTAGTTTAATGAACCATGTTCTTATGATGTTTAAAAAGATTTGAAGCATTTGTTGAAATAAATATTATGGATTGCCCATCTCTTGTCACCTCTTCTTTCTCTCACCCATATAAACCCAGCAGAAGAATGAATAGGGCAGCCAGCTATGTGGCTTTTTGTGTTTGAGATCAAAGTGCTACTGGGGAACAATAGCAGGCCACACTTCTGTGTTCGTGACCACACACAGCAGCACCTGCAGAGCACTAAAATGTCATTGTTGCTTCTGCAGTTTGAGCACAGAGGAAGCACCACTGAGGTGGCAGATGATTCTAATAATACTTGATGTGAATTGATGGGGAAGGAGGACCATAACACAGAGGGCTTTTTATTATAAGCCTTGACTTCCCAAGCTGTGAACAACAGAACACTGCACCTGTGGACTTTCTTCAAATCAACCATTATGGAAAGTGACAGATTTTATTAACTTAAGGAAGAACTTTTCAACATGGAAAAGTTGTAGTTTATTTTCAGGACATGAAGAAAAAAAGCCCATGATATATTACATATTTCTCACTGCTCATACTTTTCTAGTGTGCTATAGTAGAATCACAGGAGCGTTATTAGAAAGACTTCGCCTTTTTCTCTGTTTTTGTAAGATAAAAAACATCTATGGGATTTTTTTTTTCCACTTTTACCAATTGCTTCATGTCTTATGTTAGATGAACAATGGAATTAGCAAGAGAATAAATCTATTGGTTGAAGAGATATAAGTGATAATTTTAAGAGCTATATAAGATGGCTGGACTTCAGTAGAGAAAAGACTTGGGTGGAAAAATACCTCAAATTATCCAAATAGAAGTAATTTATACTAGGCAGTGTCTGTGTGCATGGATCTTTGGGAAGGTTCTGGGAGGGCAGAGTGCTGGACATGAGGGCTGCAGGACTGTAGTGTTGGCAAAGGCATGTGCAGGTAAATGGAGCTGATGTGTGTTTGGACAATGCAGAGTTTACTTTCAACTCCAAACAAGGTTTTATTTACAACAACAAAGCACCACTTCTTGAAGACTTCTAATATTTCTGTGCTGGGATTATGACAATATGTCAGTTTGGTTTTTAGAAAGAAGTAGAACAGCATCTGTATTTCTTTCTTCAGGTGGCCACTGTGTGCCCTGTAGTATAACACAGAGATACTGCAAGAGTTGGAAAGATTATGTGGCTGGTGGTCTAATACTAGACTGATTCCTGCCTATATCATAAATTAACTAAGAGCAGGGTCTGATTTATTTTGAAATTTTCTCTTATTTTTATTTAACAGAATATGTGGCCACAGTCTGACTTTATTATGGCTGCAGTGTTTTTGCTAGTCATAGACACAAGCCTCTGGTACCCATATGAATCAAGTAACATCCAATTTTTTGTGTGGGTGCAATTAGTACCCTGATGATGATATAATTCAGGTTGCCTTAAAAACAGAACACATGTAAAAAGGGAAGTCAATATGAGCATTTTATTGTCTTCATATGGATATATTTTTTACAGTCACTTTTGAAGGAATCAGAAATTGTAATTCATGTAAAATTAATGGCTAAGGGTTGACAAATCAAGCATAAAGTCAACTGGATCATGATTATTAGCTAAAAGCATAGTGCTTTCTGGTGATTCTTTTTGTTCTAAAAATAAGTCCTGGATGAACTGAAAATCATTTTGCAGGAAACCCTTAAGTAAAGTGGTCATGCAGAGTAGTTGGTGGAATATTACGCTTTTCATTTGCACAAACAGATGCTAAGCTTGGCCTTAGATTTAATCAGGGTTGACAGACAGGTAGTACTTTTGTATATTTTGGATGGAAGCTTCTTTTCAGAGAGACAGAAACTGCTTCATTGAATAGTCTGTATACCAAGCAAGAGAAGTATTTAGCAGATAGTCTTATTATCCTTACTGTTACCTTAACTTGTTATTAGAGTTAACTCACACAAGAAAGCTGCTGATTTATTTAGTTAACTGCAAAAACTTTTTTTCAAATTTATTCTTTTCTCCTCCTCCTCCTTTTTGGCAATGCATGTAGCAATCCAGAACACACAGAAATGTGGCTGTGATTAAACTTGTAAACAAATAACAATTAACAATTCAGGATTCATTAATCTATGGCCATATTCTTTTTAGCTAACCTTTTAGATAAGATTTTGATATCATTTGTTTCTCTTTCCCTCCCAAAACTTAATACCTGGTAACCTAAGCACATACAATCTGTTTCAGAAGGGAGATTCAAGTGAGTGCAGCCACTGGTGTGTTTTAATGTCACTGCAGAGATTATGTTACCTTCCTAGTAACAAAATCTTTTTTTCTCCCCTTCAAATGGAAGTCCCCTGATACCCTCGTCAGAGACCATTTGTTATGTAGAGTTTTGTGAAGCAATCAAAATTAATTCACAGTGATCTTTTCACCCAGAACCCCCAGCTTCAAATAATGGGCTTTCGCAACAGGTGCTCATTGTGGCAGTTTGACTCCAACTTGCCAGACTAAAGAGTTTATTCTTTAGCCATATTTAAGAATAAAATCCTGAGCTTGTAATTTACTAATCTTAAACAGCTGCCCAGGAAGGCACACCTGCTTAAAAGAAGTATTTCTTGAGTCTTTGGGATCTAAAACCTAAAGATGTTTCCATATTTGTCTATTTCTGTACTTAATTAAAATCTCATACACAAGTCACCACAAAACCTGTCCAACAATGATGCCACATAATATCACAGACTTACTAGGAGTCTAATTGTGCTGATTATTCTTGCAGAGGAGCAAAATTTCCCCTGAAGATAAACCAAGAGAATTAGAATTTTTTTTTCTTTCCCCTGAGTTAGGTTTCATTGTGAAATGAAACAGAAGTAAAATAAGACAACAGTATTCAAGGTAGCACTAATAAACTGTACTCATTTTGGCTGTTAAGAACTTGGACAAATGTTTGCTCATCTCTTACAGGTACTGTTTAAATATGTTTCATATAAGCTGCAAAGCAAAAGTCAAAATGATACTGAATCATATATTTATATATATGATATTGATATCAATACCTGAGCTGCTGTTGGTACCATTATGTCATATTTTAAGTCCTTTACCTGTACATAGGCAGGTAATTTATGAAGTACTTTGCCAGTAGAAAGGTATCCCTATGGAGGATAAAGCCATACTAGTCCAAGCACTACTATTATAATTGTAGTAGGAGATACTGTTGTCAAAGTTGTCACATTAAAAAGCAGATTAAGCTATAACCATGTCCAAAATGCTACAGTTGAACCTATACAAAAGAATATGTTCAGCTGGCTTTACCATACTGTTATTAAAGCAGGGTAAGAACTTCTAGGAGCATCAGTGTAGTACCAGAACATATGAAGTGTCTACAAAAGAAGGAAAAAGGGAATTAAAACAGTCATTAAAAATGTAATTGTGCACAGGGTGATAGTCAGTGGTGTGCCATTTAAGGAAATTTGCTTTGTGTGTCACCCTTTAACATTTCCTAGTATCTTATATTTATTTCAGCTTGTTTAATGAGTTGTTGCAAGATTTTTCAATGGAGGAAACGGATTGTTTAGGCTACCGAACTAAACAGCAAAGCATTTATACTGTTGTCTGTGTGAAGAAAATATTACTAACCTGTGAAGCACACTAAACAATCCTATTGAATTCCATAAAGTATTTGTACCAATGGATAATCCTCCATTTATATTCATGTTTTCAACCATATTGAGTAAGATTTTCATACGCCTAACCTGAAAGCATACCCAGTAGATTTTGGAAGCATGGAAGTGGGTGAATGAAGTGGAATAGTGGATAACTGCTCATAGACAACTTATGGCAGCAGAAGAAACTATGCTGTAGCAGCATATTGATGTAGAGATAGATGGTATTTTGTAACCAAGTAAGCTTTGTATAATCTCTCATCTTCCCATTTAAAAAAAAAAATCACAGTGCTGAAGGCTTAAAAAGCAGTTAAAACATAAACAAACAATGCAATGATTTCTTCCTAAAGCTGCTAGCAGTATGACTTACCAGCTGTTACATGTATGTATTTGCTCCAATGGAATATTTAACTTCAATATAGCTGACTAGTTTATTGTTGTTGATGCTGTAATGGATTACTTTGCTGCAATTCAAGATGTGAATAAGCTATATGTGCTCATCGACTACTCTAACCATTTGGAGGCTTGGGAAATGAAGTTAGCTGCTGTCAAATATTGCTGATGAAAAAGTAATAATATATAATATATAAATAGACTTACTGAATTAGTCAATTCTAGCTCTTCCTCTTCTCTCTCCACTTCCCAAAGGTTGTGTTACCCACCTGGCTTCAAAACATACTGTTTCTCACATCCTGTGCCATCTTAGATGACAGCCTTCTCTGTTCTTCCAAACTTCTAAGTTTCTGTTACTTTCTTGCTACAGCTTCTTTTACCACAGAGAAAAGTGAGATCAATTTATATAAACAGTACAGGGAATATTATGGTTTCAGCTGAAATATTTTACATTTGTGCTATTTGTCTTAATGAACATTTTCTGAACTTTAGTGGACATGTGGTTTTTCTGAGAAAATAATTTTGTATGTGTACATAAGCCTGCTGTTATACCTCTCCATCTGAAGATGGGGTCATCCCTCCTCACCACATTTAGTCGAGTGAAAAGGACATTTCGGGCAGGTCTGGCACGCTCTCCTTTGCTGTGGTCTTGTGGCTGGGACTGAGAAGACCCCTGGTACTGTGCAGGATATCCAAACATAGAAACAGTCCCTTTGCCATGTGCCTGCCCTCCAGTGTGCCAACCATCTGGGGGTGCACGTGACGATCCCTTCCTCTGCATGTCTCTCCTCACAGCCCTACACAGAGAAACCTTCTCACATCCCTGACACCCAGCAACACAACTGTTCACTGTAGAACACTTCCCAGTAGTTGAATTCACACACTTTTTTCTTTATGGATGCATATATGTATACAAGAGAATAAGTACCTTTAAAAATATGATTTATCTCATGAAGACTTGCCAGTATGTGAATTATGGTGCATTAAATTCAAGACAACTGTGTCTTGAACCCTGTTTCATTACTTGCATAAAAAGTAATGAGAAGGTTATTCTGTCAGGTTAGTTGGGTATCATGAGCCATGTTGGCCATTTCTAAGTATTTACTAGGTATAAGGTCATTTTGTTAAGATAAGCATTATCTTAACAAAAGGTCTCTGGCATTGCTTCATGTGACCAGACCTGCTGGGATAAATATGTGAACTCCTGGCAAATAAGACCATTTTAGGTATGAATTCTTTTTATAAAGCTTGTTTGTTTCTTGAGTTCTTGTATTTATGTTTTCTCTCCTTTAGCAAAAATTCTGATGATTTAAGGACTTAAAATAAATATGCTGTTCTTTCTTTTAATAATGATTTAGATTATTGATTTTACAACTGTCAGAATAGTTCATGACCAAAATACTGAAATACAAATACAATTAGAAAACATCTTAGTTTTGTGTTTGGAAATGCATATCTCAAATTCTGAAATAACATTTTCTAATTCTTTTGTTCTCAGATATTAAATTGAGTTAATTTCCTCCACTAGTACCTGCCTAATATATGAGTTAGAACTAATGATGTAGTGATGTATATTTTGATGAGAACATCCCACCTATGCAGCTCAGATCTTAATGATGATTACCAACTGGAAAAGCAGAGATGCATTCAAATTATCTTCCTCAGTTTTCCATGTGTTTAAATAACAGCAAAAACTTCCTGTCAAGGGAATTATTGTGACTTCAGCAAAGGACCAAATGTGCAGTAAAATATAAATTAGGGCATCTTCACTGAAGCTGAACTTAACTGAGAACCTGCACCAAAATATATATCTATATATATGCCTTGAGTTGAACAGGTGGTTGCACCTGATCTACACAGGTCCCTTCTAAGTGAAATCCTTCTATGTTTTGAAGTGTATGAGTAGAAGCAACGTTACACATATGAAAGACAATTATGTGAATATTTTGGAAATCAGGCTGAAGTCAAGAAAAAGGGAGGCTCTAGGCTGCTGTCTTAAAAACTGCTTTTCCTTTTCATTTTTCTGTGAAATATAATACTCAAGTAATGTGTTTGTAAAGTGCCTTATGAAAGTCTGATAGCAGCACAAGGCTCTTTGAGATGGCAGAGAAAGGAGGAAAAGAACAGTGTCTCTTGTCTGGCTACATTACAATAGGACAGCCAGTGACGTTGTAATCTGTAGGAATCTTTTCTCCGAACGATGCAAAGAGCAGTGATTGTCCAGAAAGAAATCAACAACTTGTCTCTTTCTTAACAGAGCATCTGTGTTTCCTTCCTCCCTTGTAGTTATGGCTGCTTACTCTTTACTTTCAGTATGGGTAAGATGTGTAAGCCTGGTTGGGATTTGTGGAGAAGAGCAAAGGCAGATGGGGCGGTGCTGAACATTGCTCTCTGAGGGACATGACAGGACTAAAAGGCAAAGAGCGTGTGAATTACATGGTACATAATTTTAAAATATAAATTTCATGCTCTAATCAGTGCAATGATCACTGGTGTGCCACAGAAGCCACTTCTGTTGTCTCGTTGTAGAGCCTGATTCATTAACTCAAGTTGTTGAAGGTTATTTATTGGAAATCCACTATAAAATGGCAGCTGTAGTTGCTGGGGTTTGTTTTTTCTCAAAGCGGTTTTTGCACTCCCAATATTCTGAGTTTTCAGTTTTAGCTGTTTTTCCTTTCAGCTGGGGTAGAATTGCCTTGCTGTCTGTCCAGTCTTCTGAAATACTTTAACTACTTTTCTTGTAAGGGAAAGTAGTGTAGAAGGAGCTGGGGCTGTAATGTAATAACTCCCCTGTGCCACTGGATGGGGTTTGAGGCAGTTTGCAGTTCTGGGTGAAGTCTCTGCCCCAAGTCAAGGAACAGCTTCTTGTGCAACTGAACATAAGAATCCCAAGGCCATTTTAGTGACCCAAGATGAAACTTTCTGTTCTTTGTCTTTATTATAGACTGTCAGAATTTAGAAATGTTTAGAAATAAGAAGTGCAACAAATATGCTCAAATGTGTTCGTTCCGGGATGATGAATGAAAGGTTTCCCATATTGATGTTAATTCAACTTTACTGTTATTGCCTAGAGTGACCTTTAATTCCATTCTTGTTTTTTTAATTAAAATGGGTGGGTTACTCTGGACTGGATCTGACTTATTTTCTCCTACTGAGCAATTCTTCACACTGTTGGTGGCCACTGAAACTTAAGGAGGGCCAGATTTGCTGAGTTGTTGCACAGCAGCACAGGGCCAGGTTTTGCTGCTCTTTCCTGTATGTGTTATATGCTTATTTTAGGCTAATGGTGTTCTAGGATTGGAATAGTAAATTCAAATACTTATTCTGAAGTTAAAAACCCTCAGATGCACCAGGATCCATGTTTTGTTCTCAGTTCTCTCCTTTATATAAAACACACAATGTATCACTTGTGTAAATAAAAGCTTGGAACATTTTCCTCTGTGTTTCTGTAGGAGTGAGTTGTGTAATCTTCCCAGATTCATAAACCACCTTTTAGAGTTAATTTTAACTCAGTAAAAGATATGCCCTTGGTATCATCAGTGTCTGTGCATCAATGTGTTGCCAAAGTATTATAGAAAAAGTCTGATACTATGTTCTATGTCTCTATTCTAACTGCTGGTTGAAAACCTTGACTGATGAAGTTTAATCTGGCTGTTAAGAATATGTCACACTCACTAGTACTACCTAGTTATTTATTGAATGCTCTTTTGGCCTCATTTTCCTTCGTATTATACTTATTTTATAATACTTCGTATTATACTTATTTTAAATAAGGATTATTTAAATTTTGATTTAAATAATCTTGTTTTCTTAAACACATTACACTCGTGAAGACTCACAGTCTCAAATAATGTTGAGAATTTGCAGTGATAATAAGTTAATATCTGCAACAGCTTGTGCCCACTCAGTCTTCAGATTGATTTGGTTTTGCCGGGTCATTTTCGGGGGTGGGGGGGGTTGGGGGGGGTGAGATTTTCGGGGTAGTGTTTTGTTGTTTCTGTTTTGTTTCACCAACAAAACTGAAGTTAGAGGACCATGCTTTTAGCTCTTGCAGTTCAGTTGACCAATGTCTTTGGGGCAATGTGGAGCCATCAAAAGAAAGCTTCCAGAATAATAGCACCGGGTCAGTCGCTGCCAACCTGAATAACATCAAGGGCACGCACTTGTTTTCCTCTCTTGTCCTACTGCACTCTTGAACAAACTAGGGAAAAAATACCAGGAATTTTCTTCGTCTCAGCATGGTAGGAGTTCTTTGTGCGGGTCTGTGAGGAGGCAGAAATGTTTATGATGCCTCTCCCTCTCTAGTTCAACTAAAAGTTCTGTCACCTTTAAAGGCAAAAAAAGGTGGAAATTGAGACTCAGCAACTCCTGCTAAAGGAGTGAAGTTTGAAAGACTAATTGTGAAATCTAATTCTGTACAAGCTTTGCCGAGCATGCTTTGACTTGAAATTGCTGTTTCCTAGGACTTGATAAAAATGACGGAGAATTCAGTGGAAACAGACCTGTTGACTCTCCTGGGCTTTGTATCTCACCCAGAAAGTGTATCACGAAACAATTATAAAAGTAGTGAATTACAGCACAAAGTCACCTTGAATCCTGAGCTGTTCCAAACGCTTTCAACTTACATTATTTTCCACCTGTGTCACTCTCCCTAACTATCTGTGTCACAAAGCATTATGCCAAAGACATCAGCTGCAATTCGTTTTCTTAAATATCTGACTTTAAAATCTGTGTCAGGCAATTTGTATCATCTGTCAAACAACTGTCAGAAAGGGCCAAGAGGGAAACACCTGAGAAAAGCATAGTGCTGAAAGATCTGTGTGTGGAAGTGCTGCATCCTGTCTTAACAGCTACTTGAGGAGATCCTGGAAAATCCAGTAACATTGTCAAGACTTTCTGTATCTGTGCAGATTGGAAATGCAATCTTGGATCGGGTTCTCTGGCTGCTGCCTGGTCTCTGGTGGCTTTGGACAGTTGGCTACTCCTTGCAAGAGCTTTATGGCTGCCTTAAAATGGCTCATAACCTTTTCCATCAGGAGCTGGAGTGTTACCCTGGCATCTTGGCCAAATTCCAATTATAGTTTATCTATTAGAAATTCTTCTAGGGTTTCATTTAATTATTCTTTGCACACCAGTGCTCTCATTTTCTAAATAGAAGCTTTAAACTGGTATTTCTTTAATTGTGTGTCGTTCTTTAGTAAGATGTAAAATAAGATACTATTTTTTCTAAGCAGGTTACACTTATTTTTTTTCAGTCTACAGGAGTTTTCTATAAACTGTGATGATAGTTTTTCTTTGCTTCTTACCCTGAATTTTTATGTATCTTTTCTCCAGACTTGAACAGTAACCACATTTCATTCAAGTATTATATGTGTTTCACTGATAGCAGTGCTACATCCCTAGACAAAAATCTGATTGTGTGATAAAATCAGTAGTGGCACCGAAGTGTGGAGCCTCTCCAGAATTATGATTTTAGTTTGGAAAACATAGGAGTTTAAATCTTTATGTAAAATATTTAGGTATCTCTTTGGTTAAAATATAGTCTATGCTTTTACTGTAATGATTTTCTGGAATGTATAATTGTGCCTCATAATAAATTCAGTCCTTATCAGTGCTGTTAATAGCTGCTAAAATGAGTGTGGCCCTATTCAGTGGTGTAGAAAATCATCTTTCAAGTATTTGTTCTAAAAATGATGGGCTAGTGTCATGGCATGAAAAGCTATGGAGGCATTAATTGTCTCTTCTGTTACTTTGCTAAACTAATCCATATAAAAAGAGCAGATTAAATTGTCTGACCCTCATATATTTAATGATTGCTTCTATTTGACTAAGAAACATTTCTCAGGAAGCTGCTTGTCACAGGCTATCAATATTCCTTTCATCCCATGTTAGTTATCGGTGCACTTTGTTACTCTCCAAGATGGCCTGTCTCAAGTGGTTCTTCAGCTTGCACAGCAAGAAAATGAGATGCTAAATGGTTGCACAAACAATTTGATTATAGTGTTTAATTCCTGCCCTATGGATTTCCAAGATTAGCAGTCCTTTCTCTTCTTTGGTTGTTATTATTTACCCTTCTAACTGATCTTCTTGCTGCCAGAATTATTTTATTCCTTTTTTTCAAATTACGTTTTCATGTCAGCTTTCTGCAGAGAGTGCTGGACTTCTTATGTAGTCTTGTTTTAATGATTAAGCATGTCAGGATATTAGTATACACATCATGATGTGATTTGTTCACAGTTAACATTATGATCATCACTGTACCTCTGATAATACACACAGAAGGATGAGTAGTTAAGATATTTAAGGCTTTTCCCCTACCGTTTCTATCAGCTAGAAATTTGGATTTCATATAATGGATGTTGAGAACAAGACAGTGACTTTGGTATCTTTCATCTGGTGGTTGGCTGGTTTAGATCCATTTTTAGTTTTTCAGCAATCCAAATTCCTACCATATTAGTCTGGTTTACTTATTTTGAGCATACATTTATTGCATGCTGATCACCTTAGAAATGTGGTCAAGGATTGATCTTGCAAAATACCAAATACTCTGCCAAAGAATCAGAACATTACTTAAGTGAACACATAGGAATTTAGAATTCAAAAGAGTATTCCCATACTAAAAATGAAGCAGGTGCTTATTTGTTTAACTGGAATCTCAAATGGACTTTGCCATGACATGCTACTGTAGAGGCATCAGATAGAATGTTCTCAGTCCCTTCAAGTGTAGTTTGCTTCCTCTTGCTTAAAGAAGAGCTACATTTTGCTCGTTTCATTTAATGGAATTTTGCTCATATAGCTCTGTTTGTTGAATGGGGAATTGTGTTTCTTTTTATCAGACATAGGGAAAAATAATTTTATTATATGTTTTTGTAATTAAGTATAATATGTTTCTTTTTATCAGACATAGGGGAAATAATTTTCTTATATGATTTTGTAATTTAAGTACAGTTAGACTTTAAAGATAGTTAAGATTGAGTGTGACAACAAATCACCATGTTTCAAGGTGAAACACTCTGCAGAAAGCATTTTAAAGACTGTTACAAAACAACACAAGTATTATAAAGAATTGTATTTCTAACACACATTTGAACCTTGCAAATTTAAAATAGAGGGCCAAAATTATTTTCAAAATACTTGGTTGAAACTCTCATGCCCAAAGTGTTGTATACATAAACCCAAGGAGAGAAAAGGGAATTTTACTGTAAGTTACTCCTTAGGAAAAGATTAGATGAGAAACAGAAAGCAAGTAAGATTTTTCAGTGTTGTATGTTTAAAGAGACAGACATTACTTCAATCACATTGTAGTTTGTAAGAAATGTAATTGCTGTTCACACTTCTGGTAGGATCAAGTTTCATAAATATTTGCTATTTTTTAAGGTTTTCCTCCTAGATTGCCACTTAATTCTTTGGTTTTGTCATGTTCATTCTTGTGAACTCTTGATCGTTCTTTCTGGAAGAAATCTATAGGAATGCCAACTTTACTGGAAAAAAAACCCCTTTAGTTCTGGCAACATATGATCTAAAAGCAATTAATACATGCAGGCCTGATGTTAGGACTCTGGTGCATGAAAGTTCTTAAAAAGAAGGCTCTTCTGAGACTAAATCTGAAATAAACAGTTCAGAATATTATGCATCAAGCATCTCTTCCAATGGCAGACACATCATGGAAACATTTTACTTCCTTTTTTTTTAAATTTAATTTAGACTTTGAGATCTCAAGCCTACAATTAAAAAAGAAAGAAAACCCCCCCAAACAAACACAAACCTGACAAAATATCACAACAGCTCTGACTTGATTTATGCTTTTATGGGTGAGGAGGTTTGCAGGAGGGATCCCACTCCCCATCAGGTGGGCTGTGCTGCAGTCTGCTGCTGCTGGCAGTGCACTTGGCATCCTGTCCACAGGGGCTTGGCATTTCAGGACTGTTTTAGAACTATTTCAAAACTATTTCTTTAAAATGTTTTGGCAAAGAAACAAATCCAAGGGAGTCACTTGAAGGAACAATCTTCAGTGCTGTGTAAATATGCCACAGCTGAATGTTGTGAAATACTGTCAGCTTTGCAGAGAGGTAGAAGCCCAGACTATTGACCAAGACCCATTAATAATAGTGAAGTGACTATATAGGGCTTTGAAAATGAGAATTTTGCCCTCTTTTTCTGGGAGTAAATTAGGTCAGAGTGTTCCCAGAATTTACATTTCAATTAAAAATCCCAATAATAACACATTGTGCCTATAGTGAATGATTCCTTCTCAGGGAAAGATGATATCTCCTGTGACTTTGTTAAAGAAAAGACCCTTCATTCCATCAGTGGTAAGAACTCTTCTTCCTTGTTTGTCCTCTTCAGTTAACTTAAAGCTGTGTGAGAGTAATACACTGTAATCAGAGCTCAGGCTTTTGCTGTCTGGGCTAGATATGTTTGAGTTTGTATATTTTGCTCCCTAGAGGTTTTTTGAAATATAAAAGAAAACAAAACTTTTCTTTGTTTTCTTTTAAATGTATCCACACCTGAAAAATTAGACAAATGATCCTCTTTCCTTAAGAGGAACTGCTCTTTTGGTGTGGGGAGGAATCACTCTAAAACGTACTACACAGAGCAGCTTAAGCTTACAGTGTCCCTTTTTTCACCAAGGTTTGCAAATTCTTACTTAAAAAGCTATTATCTCTGGGCAACCAAACCCCCTTTTACCTATCAGTTGCAAAAGACGAATAATGTCAATCACAAATTTTATTAGTTTGATTTATCTTCTTGTGCACTTTATTTGCAGAATAGCCACATTCACCTCACAGTGTTGTTTGTTTCTGAGTAAAAATGCAATAAACATTTTTAACAAATTTTTCCAAATAATCATTGAGTATAGGGATTCAAAGAGTAGCTATCCACCACTGGGTAGAGTCTATGAGACTGAAGAGTAATTTTTAGGAATGAGATTTAAGTTGCCTCTTGTCTGCTGAATTGTGGTGAGTTACAATCATAGCTATACTGTCTGAATAGAAGAGATTCCGTTTGAACTGTGTGTGTACATGTGTAAAAACTAAGAGACTTCAGGTAGACGCCTAAGAACTAAGCCAAAATAGTCTCCTATCACCATTTTAAGGATTGCTGAGGAATTTTGTGGCCTTGCTTTGAGCAAACAAAATAGGCATTAATCATCTGACCTCTGAAACTTGTCTCAGCCTAAAAAATCTCAAGCTGTACATCCAAATTTTTATATCCCCCCCTGTGCAAAATAAAATCAACATTATGGAAAACTTTCAGAACTCATCTGGAAATTGGTACCTCTTTGGAAAACAGTGCCTTTTTTGCTACACATAAGTAATTTCCACAGTAGAAGAGTAACTTCACTGTGTGTGTGTCTTCCATATGTTAACAGTACTTTGCACAGCTTTTGTGGTAATCAGGTGGTAATTTGAGTCTCTGTTGCTCCAAGATCTTCTTGACTGGATGTTCCTGCTCTACCTGAATGGCACTAGAAACCAGGAGTGCTTCTTGTGGTATGACATAATGGTGAACTCATACAAGGGGCTGGCTTCACTTACGACATGCCTTTGACCCACTTCTGTGGTACCCTGCTGCCAGGGATTTTAGGCTTGATTCATGTTCTACTTGTTTTTCTGAAGAAATTGGGATTGTTGTTGAATCATACGTGTTTTGATGCAAATTAGGTGAAACATTTGGTCAATGTGTATTTTCAATACTGATAAATACTTCCTAAGTGCAAGATGAAAAAATAATGAGTTCTTGACTATCTCTCTCTGATTATCCTTGGCCTTTTTCAGGTATGTTTTCTGTTTTCTCTAATGTTTAAAATATTACCTCCATTGCTTCTATTTTTGCCCACAGTGTATTTTATCTTTTTCTTATTGGTGTTGTGCAAAATTTATCCAGTATGAGGATGCATAAGTGATAAAAATACACACAGCTTTGATCTGAAGTATACTATGACCCAATCTCCAGTCTTCCAAATTCACATCTTATTGGTGTTCCATGGCTCCTCAAAGTCAATCTACAATCTTACTTTCTTTTGATAGTTTTTAGTAAGGTCTCTGAATCCCCTTTGTGTAAAGAGTTACCTTGTTCACATCTTTCTGAAACTAAATAGCAATTCTCTCTTTGCATGAGTGCAAAACTCTTTTAACAGTGTAGTTCCTTCAGGAACTGCCTTGCAGCGTGTGTAAAATCTCAGTGCAGGTTTCTCTGAACATCCTTCCTGCCCCCCACCCCTCAATTCCGAAGAACTTCACTTTGATCATTCTTGTTCTTTGAACTCCTGGCATGAGAAACTTATGGACATTATGAAACACATCATGGGAATCTGTTAAAATGAATGAATGTTCCAGTGGGCAGTGAACACCTGAAAGAAAATCCTTGAGCTCAGAGGAGGAACAGTGCTGAGAGTCTCCCTGGAATACTGAACTATTAGTTCACACAGGTGCACAGATGTAAAAAGGAAGAGTTTAACAAAAAGTAACTTGAGTCAGAGTACAGGATGGTGTGGAAGCAGGTCGAGTCCTGTGCCAATTTCCCAGTGTTATTTCATTAGTCCTTTCGAGAGGGAGACAGAGTGGAAACAGAGTGCAAACAGAGTGCCAAGGGATGAGCTAAATTGTGTTTAATGCAGTTAAAGTAGGTTTTCTTGTCTTCCTATTGTACACTTAAGTCGGGCAACTTTCCATGGATGTTGACTGTAGAACTTCCTGTACAAGCCTGCGTGTCAACTGCAGATCAAATGGTTTCAAAGGGGTTTTGAATTCTGCAGGGTCTTATTTCTCACATCTTGCCTGCATGTAGGTGAGAGATAAATGGATCTCTTGCATCGCAAATGTTAGGGGCAAGGTCTTGATGGGGCAACATGTTTGACTAGCATGCCAGATTCTGGTTTTGTGCATTTGATTCTGGCTTAGTGAGATCCTTCTTGAACCTTAAAGCCAGGAATATCTGCTAAGCATGTGGTATTTTGGAGAGAAAGGTTGTGCATTTCAGTTGAGTTGTAACTTTTAACGCAGAGGTGATTAGTCATTTGTCGAGAAATGACCAAATGCCTCTGTTTCTAAGCAAAAAAAAAAAAAAAAAAGAAATGTAAATATTTGATCTATAGAGTCACACAGGTAATATGCTTCTTTTTGTTTTTTTTTATCCACTTAATAATCAAGATTTAAGACTTTTTGTAGATGTATAAATGATTATGAAATGTCATTAGTTATTGTTATATTACATATCATCATGCTAATATAATATTTAATTTATTTGTAATTCTATAGTCTCAAAGATAAGTGACTTTAAAAAGTAGAAACTAGGCAAAGCCAGCTGTGTGAGTGCTTTCTGAAACAGACACAGTAGCAGCTGGTGTCTGTCCATATTAGACTAAATCAATCAGACTTTGAGGTAACAAGGAGTTAGAGAATTATGTTAATGTTTACTGATCAGCATAATAAATAATGCTGGATCATGCTTATTAACTTATCTTTACTTATGGAAATTCAGTGTTCAGTATAATGTTGCCTTAAGAGTTCAGTACTTTTGAGTAAGACAACACAGGGGATTCCTCCAGTCAGTACACTGCAAATAGTAGCTCAAAAATTCATGTTTCCTCTGATATAAAAAATAAAATCAGCTCTTTCTCCAGACATTCAGGGGCAAAGACAGTGCTGGAATGCTTTCTATGTCTTACTATAAAGTGATGACTATATATATATAGAGAGAGAGAGAGAGAGTCTGGATGGGTCTCTGAGCATCTGGGAATTGAACTAGATGATCTTTAAATGATCCCTTTCAACCCCAACTATTGTACCTTAAAAAAAAAAATCTGCATTTGTATTTGAATAGAGAAAACATTTCAGTTTCAGGTGCATGCCTTAAGCATTAGACCAGGAAAGAAAAAAAAAAAAAAAAGAATAAGCAACAAAAATGTCAAAATACAAAGAAAGTGATTAAGAAAAAATATCTGAACATATCTGAATGGTGTTTGAGTATCAATGATATATTTAGTCCAGATGAGGCCCCAGAGAAAGTTTGGGATACAGTTCTCCTCCAACCTGGCTTTCTTTCTCCCTGCTCCTTCTTGTCACTGACTATGTATTTTCCAAGCTTCTTGTCTGTATGGTTTTTCTGTTGCAGAAGACAACTCACACAAGTTAATTCTGTCCATCTATCTGTCCTACTACTACTGTCACCTGTGGAAAACTCTGGGGTAGACCTCTGCAACCTGATTATACATTTTGTTTCTTGAACAGTTTGATGAAGTGGGGAAATACATGATGATACTGATGTTTTAAAGTATCATAATCAGCAGAAACTCTTAAAGAAGCAATATAGGTTCTTGAGCAGCTCAAACATGGGTGGGACTGGAGAGCAGCTCGTTGATTTTTCTCTCCCTCTGTCCTTGGTTCTGCTGAGACTTCTAGTATACCAGCCTTGTCTAAAATAGCCATCTGGCTGCAGTCTTAATTTCTTTCCATCTTCAGTGCAGCTCTGGTAACATCTTGGCTTCATTTAAGTTCAATGACTTCACTTGATTTATTTGTTGTCATCCATTGATAACTTTTTCTCTCTCTCTCATTTTTATTTTTTTTTTTGTAGTTATACCAGATTTATTTTTCTTTTTTCTGTTTTTAAGTCCCTTTTTCGGAATCACACTTCTGACTCACTGTATTTATTTTCTTTTTGGTACTTCTCAATGTGCAATTTAAAATAACATTTAATAGCAATCATCTCATACATTACTTTCTAAGTTTCTTGAGCATCTTTTGGAATACTGCAAATTTTTTTTCACCCTTAGTCGGAATTAGGAGGAAAGATCTACTTTGAATGTGTCAGCTGTATAATTTGCTTATGCATGTGGTTGGATAGACAGTGGGATAACACACACTCAGTGTTGCAAACTGCTGGAGTTGGTAGCTCGAGTCAGTTGTGTACACAACATGTAATATGTGTGTGCATGTGTGTTTATGCATATATGTACATGTGATTTATGATCACATGCAGTAAGAGGGCTAACCAGCACCCATAAATCCTTCTCATGAGGGGGCTCATGTGAAACTAAACATAACTGAGACTTTTACAGGGTCTGTGTGGATCACAGTGGGAACACATCTGTCTTCTTCATTTAAAAAAAAATATAATAAATGCTTCTCTAAAATACTGCTCCCTTGTTGTCTGTGTAATTTAGACTGACTCCAGGTTTCAGACGTACTTCTAATGGTCCACATGACAAACAAAGCTGTAGTGCCACACCAGAAGGTGATTGCCATTGTGATTTATAACATAAGTAGGCCCTAAACAATAGATTATAAAGACGACAGCTATAAGGGTGGTTGTGGGTGCTTTTGGGAGAGAAAGGTTGTGTCATTGTTTTATGCAGGATAGACTGTGTTGTAGACCTGTAAACCAAACATGCAGAGGAGAAGTGTGTCAAAGGAGGAGAATAATCTAAGCTGTGAGTTGGTTTTCCATTGAAAATTTCAAACAGTGGTACAAGCTGCAAACTGTTAAGAGAATTCAGACAAATGTTTTTGTTTTCTGGTTGAAACAAGTAACCAGAACTTTGGTTCAGAAAATTCTCGTTTTTGAAATGGTCATGAAAGCTGCAGATGCTTCATATTCCAGATTGATGGTCAGGGAACTTTAATAAACAGGGGAAAAAACACATTTTTTTTTAAAGAAAAATAAAATGCCTAACTTTCTACATTTTAAGATAAGAACCTTAATGAACACTGTATTCAAGATTTCTGTTCTTAAGAGATATTTATTTCTCAGCCGTACTAGGAATTATTAATTGGCTCTTGAAAGAATTAATAGGAAGTTCATCCTGAATTTTTAAGTGGGAACTCTGATCTTTGTAATATGTGTGTGCATATTCTGCTTTCCTCACTGAGTCATGGACTGCAGTGTTTCACCACCAATATGGTGTACTTTCCAATGCAGCAGAGACTTTTTTCCTGTCACACATAGCTGGATATTACATGCCTGCACACCTGAAGGGAGGTACAGGGTGACAGTTTAAACAGTAGAGGCTTCTGAGCTCGTCCTACTGGGAGAGCTGTGACTCCACACCTGCAGGAGGGTGTGCAGCAAATGCACAGAGGGAGAGAGGTACTGACAGACATCTGAACAACCTGGCCTTCCTAGACAAAGGCAATGTGCTAAATATTCCTTTAAAAAATCTTTTCATATTAGTCAGACACAAACAGAGGCAGAAGAGAACAGAGCAATGTAAGTCAAGACCCGAGTGACTGGGACTGTGGGGAGATTATGCTGTCTAAGGGGATCTGGCATGGTGGGTGTTTCAAGCTGAAATGATCACCTCTTATGAAACTTTTATCTATAAAGGGGCTCTCATGCAAATTTGAGATTCTCCAGGGTTCAGATTTCTCATGTTTAACTAAACCAAGAGCTTGAGTTGCTAGACTACTACATAAAAAATTGTTATCATGTTTCTTCTTGTGATCACACACAAAATCCTAAAAAACTCATATCACAGCTTGGTACATTTAAGGGGTGTGAAGAGTTTGCATGAAAATATTGGGATGCTTATGTTGACCTCTGAACTATCTGAAGTGTTCCTGCTACCTTGAAGTCATCTGCATATAAAAATGAGTTTAATTTTACCATATAGCTTATATGTAATTGACAGATTAACAGTAGCCGTGGCTTTTCCGGTCAGATAATTTTATTTTTTTTTTAACTATGAGGCAATTCACAAGCTCATCAACTTCTCTAAGCTACACGGTATTTCCTGAAAGACTTTTCTGTTGTTTTATGTGCAATAGAATTGTAATCACCTGTATTTAAATCTAATGGATTTGAAATAACCTACAGGCTTCCAGTTTAATGAGAGGTAGATTAATGAAAAAAGACCTTTTACCTGAGATTGCATGACAACATTTTCAAATTACATTCCTGAAACAGAGAATTCACTTATTCCAAGTAATTGGATGCTGACTAGGGTTAATATGTACAATGTCCTTAAATGAAAATGTTCTATTGTAAGTGGGACTGTATGATACCTGAGGCATTCTCAATAGATTTGGTTGGGCTCTGAGTTAATTATACTGCTTGCTATTTTTTGAATGAATTCAAGCATGAATTCTACACAGTAAAGATTGGGATAATTATATTCAATTCTGCTTGGTGCCCCGCTGAATGAATTGACCTTTTAGATAAAACTAGTCTCTTGAGAAGGAAACCTGAAGAAAGCCTGAACAAAGCAATGAGATGCAGCTGGGGGCTGGGAAAAAGCTTTAAATTTATATTTTTAATTTTTTTTTTTTTTTTTTTTGCAAATGCTAAAGTAGTAGAAGAATCAGAAAGACGGATTTTTATTCATTGAAAAAATATTCCTGTGCTGGCAGTGATTTTGTGTACGCAGTACATAACGTTATAATTTAAAGGCATTGATTTTTCTAAGCTGTTTTCTCATCAGTAACATGACTAAAAAGCAGGAGCAGCAGAGCCCTAGAAAAGTTCAGTGTACACAGGTGTTCCAGGGTTCAGCAAGGTGCCATAACCACATGCTGTGAGTGCAGCCACGGTGCCAATAATGCTGTCAGCACCACTGGCTCTCCCTTTGCACTGGCAGTACTGAAGGAGGGTGGGGAGGAAGGACAGTGTTTTCAAAGCAATTGCTTTAAGAGAGGGAAAGGACTCCCAAGGACCAGCAGAACAGTTGCTCTGAGTGCAAACCTGCAGAGTGTGCTCTGAGGGCAGAGTGCTGTGTTAACTTGTCACCTGTTGCATTCCCATGCATTATGGAAATATCCAAAATTAACATGGAATATTTTCCTTCTTTTTCTTTTTTTTTTTTTTTCAATTTTCCATTTTCCAAAAGTGGTTGTACTTGCAACTTGTAATAAAGTGACCATTATATATATAATATAGAAAAGGCATTGATTTTCTTAGCTCTTTTTTTTCTGTCTTTGTGATAATTCTAAGATAAGTGCTTAGAACAATGAGGTTCTGTGTTGATGCCAGGTGATGGAGACGGTGTTTTGAATGTTTTTTTGCACTCTAGACATCTTTTTTCTCTGAGGATGTCTGCAAACAGCACAAAGTACTTCCGTAACTACTCTATGTACATTTTTGAAATTACTTTCACTGCGTAGTTGAAAATTAGTTGAATTTATAGTGTATAGTTCTCTGTGTAATACCAGAAATATATTTGTTTGTTTGTGCCACTTAAACAAAAATACTCCAGCAATTTAGTCTCACAAAACTTCACTCCTGAGTAATTCTTCCCCTGCTGTATAGTTCCCTGTTGGTGCGCTGTCAGTAAGGCAGCAGAATTTAGCCCATAATGTTAGCTGGATTTATGATAAGGGCAAATGTTTGTAACAACTTTTTTGATGGGGTTCCAGTCTCTTAAGCACATACATTATCTGTTACTGATATATCATTTATGTAGAGAATACAGTTGTCACTCACTTCATTTAATTAGATTATAGATGCTAAATTATCTACTAACATAAAATGTGATTTTATACTGCAGATTACAAAGGTTTTAAGAAGTTTAATGTGCTACTTTTTAATTGGTGAACAGTACCCTAAAGGATTCATATGGGGTTTTGTTTGTTTGTTTGTTTTTTACTGCAGTAAAATGTGAACGTACCACAATATTACTAAAGATGGTTAGTTGCAAATGGGATTTGGGTCAGTGAAGTTGGCTAGGATTTATTTTGCATAAAACAGATCTAGGAGGTATAAAATGGTAAACGTAGTAATCAAAGGCTTGTATTTTGGCAGTGAGATCACTGAGTTGAGAACTCAATATCTTGACACTCCTGTTAGCTACAGTCATTTAGGTAAACGAACAATTGCAAATGGTTCCAAGTTTGTACTGACTATTAAGGTAGAATAGCCTACTTTCTGCTGTGTTTTCCAATCCATTACATGAATAATCTTATATGTATAGGGTCTGCCACACCTTACTGCATAAATTCTTTGCCTTATTTATGTCTGCATTTAGTTGTACAGCTGGTAAGTCATTTGTTCAAAAGAGGTAAATGGTTGGTTTTGATCCTTAGACTGTGAAACAGGGATTCACAAATTGCTTATGGTCCTAATAAATTGACTGAAATATTGGGAACAACTTCAAGGATCTTATTCGAGCATCAAAATTAATACCAAGCCCTTGTTTTTTCTGCACTCTTGGTTGTATTTTACTGTTGAAAGCTCAAGAGCTGTTAGTTATAAGACTGCCTAGGAACACCTTTTTCTGACATTGGCTTCTGGTCTTGTTAAAAGTAAAGGCTACACAAACAAATCCAATACTTACCAGTGGCTTAAAAACATTGTCTGACTAGCCCATGTTCTTGGTGGTGTTCTCCCAGCTTAACCAAGAGGTCACTTCAGCTGTAGAGTCAGCATATGCTTATGCTGTTTACAAGAGTAATTCAGTAGAATAAGCTATAAGCCAGGCCTTCTGATTATTTATCACGCACAAAATACCTGTTAGATGATTTCTACCCGGTGTAAGGCCAGATCCTGAGACCTTGGTTCATACAAATGAGATCAGCAACAGTAGTTAATTATTACTGGTTGAGGCAAGGGCTGCAGTTCTGGGTGCAGTCAGCATGTAAGATTCAGGCACTCTAAATTCCTCTTCCCCAATAATGATTCCCTCATCTCCCAATCAATGGGAGTTGAGGGGTTTTCACCCTCTGAATTGGGTTCTTGTTTCTACAGAGCTGCTTAGGCCAGACCCTTGTGAACAATGTAGACTTACACTGATTGCTGGTGGGGCGAATGGACTGGTTTTCAAACAGGAGATAGAAGCTTTTACAAGAAGGGAACTCTCAGTGAAGAAAAGCAAAGCCACTTAACATCCTGCTAGGAGAAGTATTGGAGTTTCAGTTTGATGAGAGCTCTTCTATTCCTGTTTCCTTCCACAGTGTGTAGGACTGACTTTCATCACAATTATTTGCATGTCTGCCTGAGCTCATGGCATCCTCTGGCATAATGATGGAGTTGTTCAATTCAATTTAAAAGCTGTGGAAGAAAAGGAGCTAAAATGACCTGTGTTCTGTTGCCCTGTATGGAAGTATAATGCTAGAGATTAACAATAATTTAGCAGTGATTATTGCCCTTGTCTAATGACTGTGTATGTAGTGATCTGCCTAACATAGGCCATGTAGAAAAAGAAACAGTACGATCTCAGAAAGAAGGAATTAATTTTTGTAAGACTTAAGACCTCAAAAATCCCAGATGATATCATGCTTTTGGCTTTTTACTTAGCAAGGTGTGGCTTATAAACTAAATGCCATTGACTGATTAGTCCTGCCTATACCATCTTTTCTGGTATATACTTACAGCACAATATATATTTTCATCATTGTAAATACTGTAGTGCATATGGAACATCCTGCATTATGTGTGTTTATCTGATAAATTTCTACTCTAAACCCCTATTATATGTCAGATACCTACTTAGTTGTTGGTAATCTTTCTTATTATTGGATATTTGCTTTCATAGAATGATCTTGGGGAGAAATGGGAATTGTGTTTGAGCTTTTATTTGAAGGTCAAGGTCTGTTTTCCACAGGGATGTACTCACCTCAGGAGCTAATCATTGGGTGGTCACCACAGAAAGGTAGAGTTAGGTGCAGGATTGAGATGTGTGTGCATCCTAGGCAATATGCTTATTGTGCTGCAAAGCTGTGTTCTATTGCAGTTGTGGAAGGAGACAGAATTTCTTTCTCCTGCTTACCACCATTGATGTAGACAGCTTTACCCCTGCAGCAGTTTTCAGTTGTTTCTGCTAACAAATTCCCGTTTTCTATGCCCTGTCTTATTTTCTGCATGCCATATGATCTGTCATATTGTGATTTGTGCACTCTACCTAAATAACTCCTTCCAAATGACGTCTAAACAATATTTGTCAGAATGTGTACATACAGATACTCTGTTGGTCTTTCTCATGTAAAAATCTCTTACTAGAGAATCCTATTCTAAAAATAGATGCTATGTTATAGAAATTCACAGTGATCATTGAAGATCACACAGGACTTAATTTGCAAGGGCGATGGGGTGATCTAAATAGTTTAGCTACCTGTGTGCTCCTGAAAATTTGGAAAATGAACCTTGTTCTGATTCCTCTTTTGTGTTGCCTGAAGGTCAATTGGCATCTCTGGAGTTGTTGACAATCCTACATCTTCCCCTGTGAAGAAAGTACGAGTAGTACAGAGAGGAGTGCATGTTGTTATGGAATAGAACAGGGAGAATTGGGAAGTTCATGGGAAAGGCAATTAGATGCCTGTTACTGGAGGAATGCTGACTTTGCCTATCTTTTAGCCCACAATTGTCAGCTGCCAGGCTTTCAGCCCACAAGGTGAATTTGAACCTACATGTGCTGTTTGTACTGTAATCATTGACAGCATTTTGTCCTAAATAGGGTAAAAAGCTCCCAAGAGACATCACTGACTTGAAAGGAGAAAGTCAAAAGTTTGTGCTGTTAACGTATTAGAATTTCTCCAAACAGAATTCTAAGTAAATGTCTAAAAGGTCCCTTGAAAAAAAAACAGGGCCTTAAACAGTCAGCAAGAAGTTTTATTCTGCTAACCAAACCCAAAGATGTTTCTCAACTGATGTAGGTAAAGTCTTTTAGACCATGTTACAGTACAATTCTTCTCATCTCCAAATCTGTTCAGTTGTTGCATCCCAGTGTATAATTGCTTAAACCCATCAGGAAAAGAAAGGGATTGTTGTGTGTATCACCAAGAGGAGGCAATCACAGCATTGTGAAGATTACCAGCCAGTAGGTTAAACAAATAGGTGTGACATAATGAAGGAGCACTTTTCAAAGAGAAGAATTAGAATATGCAAAAGAAGGAGCAGCATAAATGAAAACAGCTGAAAGAACAAAGTTACATTATCTCCAATAAAGCATCAATCACTCTATTAAAATAGCAGTTTCATTAAAGGTCTTGTATCTTATGTATATGCTACAGGTGACACTTTGACTTTGATTATGTGATGTACAGTGTATAGTGCTGGTATAACAACCTCGATCTGGAGATAAAATGCAGAATCTTTACATCTTCAGTAGGCTCTGAATTGCTGAGCCAGATGACAGACAGGCACACTTAGAGTACTAGCTGCTCTACATTAAGTGAGCTGCTCTTCTGTTTCATAGAATGTGAAAACAAATCCTTAATGTGAACAACAGCTAATGGGATACTCGTCAGCTGGCAGAGAACAGAACAAATATGACAAATTAAAGAGATAGCAAATGGGCAGGCTGATGTAGGGAAACCTGTTCTGCTATCTGTAATGGTTGTTTGGACTCAACCATGATCTGTAAATCTCTCATGATATTAGTCTGGTAATTAATGTTTTTTCTGTAGTTATATACAGAATCATATGTAAAATGCAATAAAATACAATATCATAAGCTGGCAGGATACTGACATGGCAAACCAACGGTGCCCACTGTTTTACATGTTTTAGAGGTTTCTAAAACAGTGAATTCCTTTTCTTTCCTGAGGTTACACCAGGGGAAACGAACCACACAGAGACTGTAAAGATAAGACATAAAAGGATACTTACCTTGTATGACACAGGGCACATTCTCACATTAGAACAGGTTCCTGTGTGCTAGGATCCTTCTGGTTAAAGAACTTCTTGGGGCTGAGAACATGTCCAGCCCCTGTGGATTGCCTAGAAAGGTAGAGCTGGCAAGCAGCAGCCCCTAACTACTTTTTGCACCATTATGCATCATAGGTGAGATTAGTAGAAAACCTCATGAGATCCACCTTGAAGTGTTTCTTGATTCTTGTACCCTCTTGAATGTTTTCTGTGAGAAGGCAGACTGAGGCTTTTATTCTCTCAGAGTACAGACCTTTTATGCCAAAAGGATTTTAAATAAAAATTAAAATAGGAATTCAAAGAGAAGAGGGATCCACTGACAAAAGAATTGGGGAAGCATTGTGTTTATACTGAGAAAATGCGTTCTACCCATTTTATTGTTTTAAAATGTAAAGAACACAGACGGCTGTTAAAGATTTTGAAACAATGAAAAAGTTTAACTAAGCATTTGAGAGTACTGTGCAACTAGCAGGGAAACTGTTTCACTACCAAATAAAATGCAGCCTGGAAATGGCACTTTATGCTGTATGTGTATATAGATGTGTACACATGCACAGGCCCTACATTTGTGTGAAAAGTTCAGGCACTTCATGTTGTTAATTCACGTGGAAAGATACTTTTGCATTTGAACCAGTTGTCACTTTATTTGAACTGAATCCATAAAAAGTTTCTTAAAGCAAAATCAGATGAAATCTGCACATTAAAAAAAAAGTGTTCTTTGGACTTTAAAAGGTTATAGACTGCTGACTACAGGGATTGCAGCTGACATTCAGTAACGTTTGAAGCTTGTAAGCAAGCTTTTTAATTTTTTTTTTCTCTTTATCCCTTTAGAAGCTGCTTGCTTTTCAGCTGTTAATGTATTTCTAACACAAATTTTGCAAATTATATTGGGCAACATTCTCAGTGAGAACAGATTGTGTAAGTAACAGCAATGGCTTCCCCTTGCTGCTTCTGGCAATATGGATATTCACCACACACACTTCTTTAAATTTCTTGGGCCAAACACTTCAAGTTTCAAAACATTTGTTACCCAGGCACTAAATTTAATGGATAATAATTTAGTAAACCAAACTGATGAGAAGGGTTTTTAAAACAATTGGCTGTTGCATTTCACAGATTTTAGTTTAGAACAAGAAAAGTCTTGTGTAAACCAACTTTTTTGGATTTTTTTAGCACTATGTTCTTTATCCTAAACCTCTGTTAAATTATTTTTTTCCTTCACTAAATTCTGGATAATATAAGATTCTTTACTTCTTGGATAAAGAAATGACCTGCTTTGGTGAACATTATGATTCACAATTTGAAGGTTTCAATGAGTGCTCCTTTCTTGCTACCTGTGTGACCATCCCCTGTGCCAGGTTGAGCTGAAGGCCAGAATCCTTATGTAAGAAACACTGCATTCCCACCAATTTCAAGAAGAGCAGATTGATATAAAAGGGCATGGTTGGGGCCTGGCCACAAAAGTATTTGAAGGATGCTACTTGGTCTGCAATTAAGTAGAGAAAAGGCTTGGGACTTAAGCTGAGAAAACCCAAAATTATTTAACCACCAACACGAAAATAAAAGGGAAATGCAAGTTTTGTTTCAGTGAGAAATAGGGAGCTCTTAGAATTTACTCTGTTTTTTATCAGTGCTAACTCTATTACTGAGGCATAAAAGTGAATTCTTTCATCTCTTAGTTCATTCAATACAAAGTTCAGATATTTGCTTCCATGGACCTGTTTCCTGTTTGTAGGCTTTGCTTAAGTGTGGCTCTGAACTGACTTCAGTTTCCTTTCTCTTCTAGAAACCAGTAAAAATATGACAATAGGTACTGTGGCAAAAGATTAGTTTTGATCAGTTGCATGTTGACTTTTACAAATTTAAAGATGATCTGAAGTCTGTTTCCATTAATACTGATTAATGCGCCGAGATACTGATTAATACTCACTGAGGTTACGATAAATGAGAAGAGTTCAGCAATTGCTTGACTTGCTGTTGTTAAGCTGCACAAATCCTTACTGTTGTTTGGCTTCAGTTCTTTCATGGATGTTTCATCCATGTTATAACATGGGATCTTCTTTGATTTCCCAAATTAGAAAACTTTAAAAAAAAATTCTTTGTTAGATTGATAGCTCTAGATAACTGCAGTGATACTCAACAAAAGTATACATGTAAATTGGCCCCAAATCTGTGTTTTGCACAGAAAATCCCTGTGATAGAAGCTGAAGAAGTTGATTTAGACTCAGGGAACACTTTTCCCTGAGTTCCATAGCAAGCGCTGTGCAGGGATATGTAGGAACAGAGCTAAGACCTGGAACAAAAATGTGTCTAGTTTTCATAACTTCCCCTTACAAGCCAGTCCTATCTATCTCTGCTTTTTATTATAATGGTAAAGCTTTTCTTCATATTTCTTTGTATATTTAATATCTGAATATTACAGGGATTTGCACACAAACATCAAGGGAAATGGAACTCATCTTAATTCTTTGGCTGATTTATTGGGGAATCAAATCAAAACAGTAGAGTCCAAAGCTTTAGTACCAGCATAGTTTATGTATAAATGTATGTATATATGTGCACACACATACATACACAGGGTCTGTTTTGCTTTTATGCTGCCTCACCTGTGCTGGTCTGACTGCCATGTGTGTGTGTTTCTGAACTAAAGCAGAGGAGTTTCAAAAGGAGGTTGCAATATGTTTGCAAAAATAGACCAGTAAGTGTGAAATACATTGAAGCAAAAGTCATGTGAAAGCCATTTTCAGAAGCTATTTTTGTTTACTGACTGTTATTGACTTTTGAGAGTATCCTACTCAGAGATACTACTTTTGAGTAATTCTGGGACTTAGAGTATTGAACATGTCGCAAGAACAAAACCTGAAGCATCCCGTGCATTCTTACTGAAAACCTGTTGTATCTCTAGCTATTATTCATGGTTTTAGCCTTTGCAGACTTTCAAGAGCTTGTTCACACTCCACTGGGCAATTATGGAAAAGGATGAATTTTTTTTTTCTTCAAGTTATGTATTTGGTTTTGGTCTTATGGCAACATGAAGCTCAAGGAGGTAGGCTATTGTTCACGGTTATTAAGGCAGGGAGGGTTAAGTAATGACAGTCTTATTAAACTTTTGATAAATTAAATGCAATAATGAATTTTCTTTTGTTCTTACTTATAGAACACAGTTGTAAGGTATTAACTTGTCATATAGATTTATACACCTTAATAATTTTAAGCAAAACTTTTCAACAATAAAATATTACTTTGATGAAATTAAGTAAAGGCATGGAGTTCTTTATGCCTGTCTTTGCCTGTGTTTAGAACAACTTCAAAAAAAATTTATGGTGGCAGGTATCTTGACAAAGGTATTTGGAAAAATTGAATTATTGTGTGCTGTTCCTGTGTTTTGTCTATAAATGATGTGCCCCAAGAGCAATGGATCTGTGGGACCAAACCAAATGGTTGGCACTGATGTTATTCTTGTAACAGAGGGTTATTTCATCCTATCTCTGTGTGATTGCTTGGAATGAGTACCCATCAGTGGTTGGAGCCCACTGGCTGCATTCCTGGACCTCGACTGTGTTTGGTTTTATCCCCTTTTTCTTCTCTAAGCCTGTTCGATGGTAAATGGGAATGATTCACCTCAGAAGCACACTCTTGAGCCAAGCTACAGCTTATTATGTAGGAGGTTATACAAGATGATTAATATGATCCTCTTGATCTTTATTACTTGACCTTTATTTAGTTTTTGTGGCTGTAATGTAGAAAACTTCATCAGTTTTTCTGGAAAGAAGCTAGGTAAAGTGAAAGTCAGTCCCACTACATATTTGTCTGAGTGAAAGAGAAGTGGAGGCAGTAAGGATGAATAAAAGCAATCCCAGCCTCTACTTATGGCTTCTTGTGTGGGCAGAGAGATGATCTGGCATTCTTGCCACCTCCCAGAATTGTCCCTGGGTATTACAAGACTTGGTTTTCTCTCAGTTTTTTTTTCTGCTTGGTTTTGATCTATCAAAGTCCTTTGTATCAACTCTCTTCTTCCTCTCTCTTCTTTCCCTCTCTTCCCCTCTCTTCCCCCAGATGTTCATAGAAAGCATTCCTGTACAGAATTGTCCTTGAACATTTATTGGTGGAGGAAAGGCTGGTTATTTAATTATGACTAGTAAGCAGTTTACTCCTTAGGAGAGTTGTGCTTTTACCTTCACTCTTTTTAAGAGGTGTAAGTATGTTTGGAACATAATGGAAATGCTTTAAGAAAACAGATTAAGGGAGTGTCATGTAAATAGATGCAAAAAGATGCTTTCATGTGCAGTTTTAAAGGGCTAAATATCACCTACATTTCAGTGCTCAAAGCCCTTTCAGCACTGGTCAGGGTGTGGGATTTACTTGTCTTTTTTTTTACCTTGAGAAATTACTGTGAAGTACGCCACTGTCTGGCATTCCAGCTCTTTGGCTGTTTCTTTTTTAGTGCATTAGGACATCTTCCTGGTGTTAGACAGTAAAAAGATGCTCATAAGTGAATCATCATTCACTGGAAGCTGAGTTATGACTTCTGTGGAGAGTATCAAAATACAGAGCAACTTTTTAGTTTGCTTCATTTTTTCCAACACTTCCAGTTGTTTGCAACTTTGCTGTGTTGTCCAGTGACAAAATACAGTCTTTTGTATGAATTGGCCCATCAGCTGCACAATTGACCTGCACTGGTTGTGCATAGCCTCTGTTTAAATGTGCCTCATGCTATGGATACTGATCTGCTCTCTTGAATGTTGTGAGTTCTAGAAAAAAACCCCCAAAACAGGTGGAAAAAGTATTTCTCATAATGACAGCTGGGGAAGTCCCACCTGGAATAATGTAAGGGTAGTCACTGTCACCTTCTTTAACACAATGCTAACTTTACATAATATGTAATTTGTCATTTTTTACTTCAAGCCCTCATAATTTTGAATTTTTTTGGTCTATTTATCTATGGAATCAATTATTCTTTAAGATTGCAGTGTATGAAGCTATGAATTGCTGAGATCTTGGTAGTGAAGTTTGCAGATTTAAAGACAATGACAATTTCATTTTCTTACAGTGCATTTCTAATAGTTAGAGATGTTGAAGTTCTTTACAGAGTATATAATTATGTGCTAGTGTCAAAGTAAGTTTATATACTTCCAACTCCTTGCTTAAGCTGGGTCATCTCAGAGCACATGGCACAGGATTTTTCCAGATGGTTCTTGAATCTCTCCAGTGATGGAGACTCCACTCCCCCTCTGGGCAATCTGCCCCAGTGTGTGGTCACTGCACAGTAAAGAAGTTCCTCCTGTTCAGGTGGAACTTCCTGTGCACCAGTTTCTGCCTGTTGCCTCTTGTCCTATTGCTTGACACCCCTGAGAAGAGCCTGGTCTGTCCTTTTGACTATTACACTATTATTTGTGTACATGTTCAGTGCTACTGTAATTTTGTTAAAACAATAGTTGATGTGTTTTTAAATGATGACTGAGCTTTCCAAAATTATTTAAGCCATGTAGGAGTCCCATTATTTTGTAAAATCCCATGAGGCTTAATGAACCTGAATGCTGATATCAGGAAGCATTTTTAAGCACCAGGGTAGTAGTATGGTAGTTATTCCATAATGTATAGAATAGAATCATAGAATTAACTAGTTTGGAAAAGACCTCTGAGATCATCAAGTCCAACCCTGCCATGGTTACCAGACCATGGCACTAAGTGCCACACATCCAGTCTCATCTTAAAAACCTCCTGGGATGGTGAATCCACCACCTCCCTGGACAGCCCATTCCAATGCCTGATTACTCACTCTCTGTAAAAATTTACTTCCTAAAAAGGAATCTCGACATTAGCCATTCTCCTCTTTTGTTCTGCTGAAGAAAATGTCTTCATTTAATTGCATAACCTGGGTATTGTTTACACTCTGTATATATATGAAACAGATGCTGTGGGATCTTTTCTTTATAGGGAGCATCGTGTTCTACTCCAGTACTGCAGCTGGTTGTAAAAGTACTTGCTAGAGAAGTAAAAAGCACATTTTCAAAATGCCTGGGGTCGAGGAGTACGTGAAGTCCACATTTCACTCCACCACTCTGAGTGCTGTAGGCTGTGTGTATAAAGAGTGAGTGGCAGCTGCTCGTTTGTGCTCAGAGCCACTTGGCTGACCCTAAGGGAATCACCTGAGATGTGGAAGAACCCTTGAAAATGAATCCCACTTTCACACTGAGGCCTAATGCAGAACTATAGGAGGATCTTAACATAGGCAAGACATGGGATCTGAGACAACCCAGTCTAAACATTTGACATCAACTCACTCTGGTGCCCTGCCACTCAGTTTGTTTGCTGTTGTAAAACCCCTTTTCAGGCACTGTTTCCTGAACATGCCTATACCTCTTAGCATCCCTACATCCATCAGCCAGAGCTGTAGCAAGTGAATGTTCAGTGAGACCGGTCACCAAGTGGTGCAGAAGAATATTTCAAAATGTCATTGAACCTATTGGTTATCAGCACATACAAATAAGTATCCTACATAGGAACGTGTTTTCATACTGTTCCTTTAGAGAAACAGGCTGATGTAATAGGAGGAATGTTTTGATGGCGGGAGCTTTCTTTTAAAATTACATTTACTCTTTCAATTACCATATTCATTTCTCATTAATAGGGTCTTTCAAGGCCTTGTATTTTTGAAAGGGAAAAGGTTAGAATTATGGGCTAGCAGCTGGTTTTGATAGGGTGCAGTGAGCAAGTTAATGCTTACCAAACATTTGAAATTGCTTTTCAATTTCTGAAATCACTTTGCAGCTCTTCAGCTATTTTTTGGCTGGCTGCACTTTATCATATTAATATAATACTGTGCAGAAAAATATTGCATTTAAGTGTTATGATGAAATCAAGCTGTTATGCTGCATGTGTGTGGTACTGAGTATATTTTTAGTGTTTTTCTTAGCCCATAATTATGTGAGTTTTGGTGCCTTTCAAAAGCTATTTGTCAAGGGAAGAGGTTATGGTTAGTTTTGAGAGGGTAAAATGCATTTTACAGCCTTACTAAGCCTCACTTAACTGAAGTAAACCCCATTTTAGCCACGTCTGAAGGTAATACCTAGCAAAAACTAGCTGTGTTGTTGTTTTTTTTTTACTTATTAATTTGGGCAATCCTCTTTCTCATCGGTTTATTCAGTTGGTTGCTGGATCCATGAACCCTTGAATTTACATTACACCACATATGCAGTCTTCTGCCAGGGCCAGAGATATAATTCCAGAGGTTTTAACAACAAGATGTAGAATTATTTGTAGCTGGTGTTCCTGAGAGCAGTACCAATATTGTGCTGCAAAGAGTTCTTGAAGATTTCAACTGTTGATATAATTCAAAGAAAATGTGCTGTCTTTAATCCCCAAACCAAACCAAGAGAAAGTAAATCTTTTAAATTATACTTTAGTACATGTATTTTCTATAACAAATTGATCGTGATGGGAGGAAAGAGAAGGAAATCTGTTACAAATTTTAGTAAAATATTTAACTTTATTTAGTAATCTCAATCAGATGACATAAATAAAGCGGAAAAGCAAATTTATTTTCATTATGTGGTCAGAATCATTATCTCTTTTCTCCTGGTACTTTTTCCCCCCCATTCATTTATTTTCCCTTTTTATAAACAAAACATATTAGCCCCTCGAAAATGCACAAATGATGAAAACTAATATATGTATAATCTCAACCATTTACTTCTGCTTAATCTTTTGGGCTCTTCACAGGGTGATTTTTCTGTTGAATTTTTTTTCCAGAATAACTTTGTCTCGTGCTAAGCTAGATCATTTATCAGGACCTTGCATTTTTTTAATCTCCTTGGTGTTTGTATCTTCGAAACACCTGAGTATTTCAGGTCTGATAATAAAACCTGGCTCTTTTTCAGTACCTTTAAATTATTATTACCGTGGATGGTTGTGGAGTTGTTCCTTGCAATCTTCCACCTGTTCCATATAATAGAATTGATTATTTTACTTTTGAATCCAGCAGGTCTTTTACTTTGTGAAAGCCTAGCAAAAGCTCATTGATTTACACCGGAGTTGGTTTGCTGTTTTCTTCAGTCAATACTGTCACATAATAAAAATCTTAACCAGGCAGTTTCAGCAATGTCCTGTTTAGTGTCTGCTGCTACTGAACACAACCCTGCGGCTTTGATTTAAATAAGAATATAATTTTCTTCCTAACTTAGAATTTGATCAATGTATGGCATCTCAGATGGATCAACAGGAATATTAATTAATTGTCTCAGTCCTGGACAGTTTTGTCTTGGCTATAACAGACAGGAGCGACAAAAAATGGTTTTATTTTTGTTGTATTTTTAAATGCTTGCTCAAGGGAGAGAAATTAACTAATAAGCCACAAAATATGAATAAATTATAGCAGATATTTTGAGAGATGTTCAGATGGCCTAAATCTAAGCCATGGTGTATCTAGTGTTAATGTTTTATTGGCTTGATGCCTTTGAAGGCCTAGAGTCAAACAATAGGAAGCACTTGACACAAAGTAGGTGGAATTTTGTTTGTCTCTGGCTGAGCTTTCCAGTTTCACTGAGTTTATTTGAACTTCAAGGTTGCTATGAAAAGTTCCCTCTGCAAAAATTGAAGACTAAGCAGTGAAGAAGGAATGACTGACTACTTTAAGAATGATGCAGAGGGAAGTTAGTACGACAGCACTGCTGTGCTCATTAAGCCTGGCCATTCCAGAGGTACAGAGAAAATCCAGCTCTTTGTTGCCTGATGTCACCTTCTCATATAAAAGTAGTGGAGTCAGTCCCCAGTCAGGAATTGAGCAAACGTGTTTAACTAATTTGAAAAAGAGGCGGGTGCTGTGATCTTCCTTTCTTTTGTGAAAGTAGAGTTAGGTTAGACCTATGGATGTCATTGAGAGACGGAATGACTTGGTTGTACACTATAAAATTCATACTGAGATCACTGCCTAGAGCAATGGGAAAATTTCATTTGTAGTACAAATAAATTTGACATCAAGCTGCACATAAATGAGCTCTAATATTTTTCATTTTTTGATTAAACAAATGTGGTTTGGATTAAAAGAATACTTATTTTTATTTTACCTGAATTTTCTCTTTCAAGATACCTAAATTCCTAATAAAAGTCATACAGTTGGATTTATTTTTGCTCAGCAATTTTTATTTTTTAACACATTATGATCCTATCCAAACTGATAAATGATATACTGTGAACCCTGTTCTGCTTTGTCAGTTACAATGGTGGCTTGTAGAGTTTTTCTTCTTACATGGAATGGTGGTAAAAGGGACGTTGATCCAGATCTCGCAGGATTTGATAATAAATATGACCATGTTTAAGGCATGTGAAATCCCACCCTTTCTAATAGGTGGTAGGATTCACCCATTTCATTTGACCATTCTGACGATGTGCAAAGGAGGGAATTTTCAGGTGTTCAGGGTGTTACACACTCATTTAACAGCAACACAAAAAACCTTGAGAAATATGTGTAGCAATGATTAATCTACCATCCATGTAACATCATTACTGCAACATCATTGCTTTTATCCAAAGTTGCAGCAATTTCAAAGGGTCTGTTATCAGAACAGCTGTGGCTCAGGTTCAGCAAGCCAATATGTGGGATTATATAGCATTCAGGGTCCTAAAGTCTGCATAGTGTTATATTCATTTTACATGAAGTAGAACATAAATAACTAAAAAATGGTTCTTTCTATTTAATCTGTTTTATTTTATATTATTTTCCCTTACAGTGGGATGATAATTGATTTCTGGTCCAAATTTCTCTGTGTAATAGTAGATGTGCAGAGAGCTTTGGTCCTATTAGCATTATAAGAAAGAAGTTAATGTATTTTATGCATTTTTTGTTGTTCTGCTTCCATTTATGTAACATAGGGATGTACTTATGTAAATATATGTAGTTATAAGTGGCTTCCAATGGTCAGATAAATAGTTCTTGTATTATTCTAGGAACAGTAGAAAGATCAGAAATGAAATGCTGACACTGGGTATTATTGACCAGAACTAATAATTGATTAATATTTGAAACAGGGCTATGAACAAGTTTGAGGATTCAAAGATAGGGTATCCTTTTTTTTTTTTTATTTTCTGCAGAGAACTGATTGCAGATGCATAGATCTGGAAGTGAGAGATTCTTTCCAGAGCAAGACATAATGATAAAGATCAGAGTACCCATAATGTCAGCTTAGCTTGTGGACAGTGAGAGGATGCTGCAGGAGGTGTATGAAATTTGAGTGCATTAGAGTCCTAAGGGTCTCTCAGTTCTCAAACAAAACTAGCACAATAAGCTCTTTCTCTTATTACACATTAACTTGATTGTGTTTATGTGTTCGTGTTCCTTGTGAGTTTCTAAGTGTGCCTTTATTTCAATTTGCATTTTGTCCAGAAAGTGTAGATATTAAATGTGAGAAAGGATCCTAGCTAGAATCTCCATCAGCAGAGGATGAACAAGAAATCGTAAGCTGGTCACGATGCACGGTGCCCTTGCCCATGCGGTGACAATGTTTAGATAAAGGCAATTCATAAAAGATTAAAGAACTGACTTTTCAAGTACTTTTAACATATTTGGCTAGATGAATGAGTAATTGAGTGTCATCATATGGTTAAGCCTTTCAAACCATACATTAATTGAGATATTCTAAATGTTGACTGAATCCTCTAAAATATGGAAACCAAATGTGAACCTCACTGCTATGATCTAATTACATCCTCTTTCTCAGATGGTTTCCTTAATAACTTAAAGGTTATTGATACATTCCTCATATGTTGCAATACTTACATGTGTAGGTCAAGTGTCTCAGTGCATTATTTTGGTGGTGGCTTCGTTTTATCTGGTTCCTTTCAAAGCTTTCTCTCCCTTTGGAGAGCTTGTTAAAGCAGGAAAGGAGAGAAATGCAACGTGCTTTTATTATTCCTGTACCACCAGGGCCATAAAACAGGCTGCAAAGGTTTTGAATGTCCTGCCTAGCACAGCAGGCACCCTAAGCTAAATATGAGAGAACATCACCTCCTCTCAGACATGGTAGAAAAGAGAAGGCAATGTACATTAGTAGCCTTTAAAATCTGTAAACAAATTGCATATTTGCTTCAAAAATGTGAAAGCAGTTATTGATTAAATGGCATTAGAGTGCCCTTGGCTTTAAAAGACATTTAAAATAGGAGGCAATGCTCAAGATCAATAATAGATTTTATATTTGTGACCTGAAAAAGTAGCACCACCTCATAATTTAAAGTCAAGTCGTTCCTTGTGATTCTTGCTCACATATCAAGATTTTCTTTTGTGTCCTTTACACATCTGTTAAAGCATCTGTGACCAGCTTCCTTTCTGCCAAAAGATGGCAGGAATCTAAGGATTATTTGTTCCATCATGCACAGCTTCGACTGGGCCAAATTTCTCCTATGAAACAATAAATATTTTGTCACAGATCAGTGCAGAATGTTAAGTTCCACCAGTATAGTTCCCTAAATTCTAAAGTAAGGCTGATACGTCTCTCTTTTTCTGAAAGCACGAAGAGTGCCTATAACTTACTTGGTGACCTATAGCAGAGGAGGACCTGTTGGTTGCAGCTACAGCATCTGACTGCTGAGTTTTATTTTATATTGCCCAGAGAGAAGTATGCTTTTTCCCACAGTTGAAAGGTGTGTGTATTTGCTGGATTTCTGACTCAGTCCAGTGAAACTACCCATTTTTATCATTGCTTTGTTTACAAGTGTACAGAGTACAAAGGCTTTTCCTTTAATTTTATCTCAGGGTAAAATAGCTAATCTGTTTTGACATGCTATCTAAATGACACTCAAACTAGTATATGGACTAACTCATCCATAAGTCATTTCTTTTATACACATGTACTGCTGTGTCCAAGAAAAAGAGTTATATTGGCTGCAAGAGTTTGAATAATAATGGTCATTAATATGTCGAATTGAGGGTCACCACATTCATCCCACATATCAAATCCCCTTTCAATGAGATCAGTTCCATCAGCTGTCAGATTCCATTAAATATATCCCCCAGACCTACTGACCAGCTGACAGTAGAGAAACTCAAAACCATACACCCACTATTAGCATTATAAAATGTGAAATCAGCTGGAAGGAATGATAGCAGAACTGAAAACAAAATAGATGAAAATCTATAATGCCCTTGTGTCTTCCTAAACAGAAACCCCTAAGAGTTAAAATGCCCCCATAAAACATGGAAGTAAAAACAAAGGTTGTCACATTGTTTTCTTCATAACCCATAATGATTCTTTTACCTTTTGTTAATGCAAGATTTGCATAAATGTTTCATGAGGTTAATACAATGCATAAACTGAGCAGTTTATTAAGCAACATCTGTGCTGTTTTCTCAGATAATGCAGTGTTGTTTCCAAGTCACTGAAATATAACCTATCATAAGGTTTTGGTTGTTAAAATACTTGTTTTGCAAGGCCTGTGATCACATCTGACATTTTTAGCAGATGCCACAGTAATACAAAAGAATTCCTTAATACCACAATATGTGTTAGCAAAGCACCCAGGAAGAAGTGGAAAGTATTCCACTGAGCTGGTAAAGTTCTGTGCCATGCATAAGACATGAGAACATCTTGTGTGTCATCTTTCAGATAAAAATACCCTATTTAAAAACTAACACAACTGCCCATGAGACTTTTACCAAGTGAGATCTTATCGTTCTCCACAGTCTTTGACTTTGCCATAAAGTCGCTTTATAGGTTTTTTTTAAAAATTAAGAGTGGGAAAAACTTTGCACGGCCACAGTTTTATCTTGATATTGGTGCCATATGGGAGTCTTTTAGAAAAAAAAAGAAAGAGAAAAAAGTTATGAGACCAATAATTTTTAATGAAACTTGGCTTAGCTCTTGAAGCAGGTCATGCAGATAAAAAGTGGGTGCATGAATTCTGTAGCCATATTCTTCTGTTTTTCTGGCAAGGATTAAAGAAATGTAGTTTCAATTAAATCAGAGAGTAATGGAGATATGTTTTATATTATTGATTCTGTAAGTAATAATTTGGTCTTTTTTTTTTTTTTTTTTCCCATGTGTTTAACTTACTCTTCACCAAGAAGTGCGGTAATTCTGGTCGTTAAAATTTGTGTTCATATCTGCCTTCCCTCACAAATCCCTGACTTTTTTTAGTTGTTAATTTGAAATAATTTCATGTTTTCATTGCAAGACATCCTTAAACTGAGAGTATGCAGGCCCTAATGATGTATGAATGTTTTATCTTTGGCCTAAAGGTTTTAAGATTACCACTGAGGTAGGAAAACAATATTTTTGGAAACTGTTAATAATATGTTTGCAGCAATTATTTTGCCCTTTATAAGGTTGTACACTGGAGTTTATGCTTCTCTGTCCATGCAAAATGTCCATTGACCAGTGAGGTAGTAAAAAGGGCTTTGACAGTCTCTGTGAGAGCAATTAGGCTGATCAAGTATCCCAGCTAAATTCCAGGTTGGGTGACAGTAGTCCAGAACCTGAATGGCTTCTTGTGTTTCCATTTGAGGACATTTGTTTATTTTCTGATCTGTCTTGGATAGTGTTAGCTTGCTTTTGAACAGTTGCCAGATCCTGCAAGATGTAAGGGAGAAAGTTTCTCTGCTGTTGGAAGGGCAGTTCCCTCAGCAGGAAAATGTACCAAGGTCCAGCAAATCTTAGCAAGTCAGAACAAAATGGTGCAACTTTATATGGAAAAACTCCTGTTGCAGACTTTGGCTCAATAGCAGAAAGTAAAATGCTGAATCCAAATGAAATAAGGGAAATTTAGGTAGTTATAATGACACAATTATCCCATTAGAATTTGTCTGGAATACTATTGTTAACACATAGTTAGTTTCAGTGTGAACTTAGGATGCACAAGGAATACAAGATCAGACCCTATATAATGAAGGGATCATTTATACACATTATCCCCACAATGAAATGCTGTCACCCCTTGGTGGAAAACACAGCTGCTTTTTAAAAGCTGCTTTACTGTAATAAGTGTGTAACTCGAGCTGGTTGAAAAACAGGAAAATGATTTTGTGAAACATTTTAAACTTTTGTAGTTGTTTCCATTTTACGGGTTCATAATAGAATATTTATTCCTCCTCCAGATTTTCAACTATTTGGTTCATATTGTAAATTATTTTGAATTTTAAAAGATACTTTTTAGGAGAGGTTTTCAAAAACATGTTTCAGTAAAACTAAAAAAATTGTGATTTTCAAATTACTTTGAACTCTGCAAGATATGTGTATTGAAAACAAGACGTATTGCTAGTGTATAATTTTAGAAAAAATACGCAAAGGAAAGTAATGGCCAAAACTTCAGATAGAAGTGTTGATCTAATTTTGTGTTTGATCTTCAGAAGTCATTAGGGATTTCTTATATCAGAGGACCAAACACCCATTAGCATTGATGTAACATGTAGAAGTCAAAGGCACCAGCAGACCCCTGATGGTTTAAGCATAAAGATCTCTTCTAGTCTGGATATAGGGCTCAGAAAGCAGACTTTCAGGAGAATACAAGAAAATAATGTGACCAGTATTTTCATCCAGATAAAAAATTGTTTCCCTTACATGCAGATTTCATTACTTTTCTCATTCCTTTGGAAAGCAGCATATCTTACTTTTGTTTTCCAATTAAAATATAAGCAATATATTAAGGAAAGTCTATTACAAAGAAAATACACATGAACATTAGAGGTTTCACATTTAGAACAGTTGTGATTTTCCAACCACAATTGGAATGATTTTTCTGATTTTTTTTTTCTTCTTTCTAATTTTTACTCTCTTTGTCAAGAAATGCTGTTCCTCAGGTGTGATGGTGTTACCTAGTCAGGTGATCTAGTTTCTTGGCATATAGTATTTTTATTTTGGCCAACTGGTTAAGTTTCCCTTAACCTAATGAACAGGTCTGCAAATTTATCAGAGCAGAAGAAAGGTGGTCCTTATCTGTCCCTCTGTTGTGACTTCTGCCCCATCTCCCTGCTGCTTATTTGAAATAATTTGATTCATCAACCTGGCTAAAGCAATTCCCCACCCAGAGGACATCATAGTTTTCTGAGGTCTCACAAGTACTGACCCAGAGAATTCACATGAGTGACAATAAGGGAAGACATATGGAGGGAGAGGAGTTACTCTCAGAAGAAGCAGATAAATTAGTTCAACTTAATGTGAAGCTGTTTCTTAAACTCTTTGGGATTATTTGGCTTAGGTTGGTGCTAAACTGTAGAAACTTACATCTTGGGTTTACATTCTTAATTGTAATCAGACTATGGCTCTGGGGGGGTTTATTTCTTTTTATGGAGTGACACATCTCCACAGAGTGAGCACTTCTCTTGACACATTCGATATACACCTGAATTATGTCTGCGTCGTGTTCAAATATGTTTCTTGCTTCTTAAAGTGTTTATTTTTTGTGAGTTGATCCACATGATCAGATAAATGCCAGTGCTGGAAGAAGCAAAGGGATAGCAGTATGTGACCAGGAGAAGGGACAAAGTAGAAGTGACTGGGGCTTTCTGCAGTATTTGTTTAGATAAACTGCAAGGGCTTCTATGTGAGTAAACTCTGTTGTTGTGCATTACTTCCAGGATCAAATCCTGGAGTAGCAAGCAATGGGATCAGATTTGAGATGTAGGATTTGAGTTTTATTTATATAATTATTATTTTATTTGAAGATTGAAGACAATGCAAGAAATGGCAATTTTTTTACAGTGCCTTAGAAAAATATCATGATGTGAATACTTTTTGTGTTTTTTTTTTTTTTTCAGTTGCAAATATTTAATGAGAGAAATAGGACTTCATATTAGACATTATGAGTAGGATATTAAGAAGTCCTAAGCACTGGCCTAGCCCTGCTCAAACTAAAATTAATATGAGTTGTTACTTTGATTTCACCCAGAGTATGGTTAACCTGTTAGCAGCCCTAACATAACCCTCTGGCAAAGACTGGAGCTCAAAAACAATCTGGATTATGGATAGATGGCTCTGCATTACACAGAGTTCTGTTTATAAAACAAACTGAAGGCTTTTTGCAGAAGTGGAAACCTTTTGAGAGTATTCCTCATTAACATTGCCTAATTGCTGCTCTTTGATCTTTAATTCCCCTGACTCTCTCACCTCCTCTCCTCACTCCATTAAGGGATGCTCTGGCCCTCGTTTTCGTGGAGGGGATGAGCCTGTTTCACATACTCAGAACTGGCTGTGAACAGCCATCTGTTGCAAAGACGTGCACACAGGACTCTATTGAAGTCACTGCATGTTGAGATTGATTTCGGTGGGCTTCAGGCCATCCTGTCTGTGTGTGTGTGTGCCAGCAGGGACTGACACTGATGGACACGTGCGATCACATGTGTGAAAGGGTTCCTGGGCTTTTGTTTCATTAATTAATCAACACCATTGTCAAATTATTTCCCTCTTACTTTCAACGTGTTTCTAAAGCAGAGAACATTTGCATTCTGGCAGTTCTATAGGAACAGAAACAAAAAAAGAGAAATACTACTTATGTATGACAAATAAAAGTGTTATTTTTGGTTCCTCTTTGTAAACTGTAGAGAATCACTTACAAGACACACCCGAGCATTCCATCCATAAATCCTATGATAACAGATGACCCTATAAAAACACTACTAACCCCATACAATCGTGGTTTACACTTTTAAGCATTGTGTAACTCTTCTTTCTCTCTATGGAAAATGAGACTCAAAAGTTGAAGGAGTTGTTAATGCAACTTCTCCTTAAAATTGGGCCAAAGTCAAGTCAAAATGAATGGGAAGGTTTTCAGTAGATTCAATAGGTTTTGGTCCGACTCTATCTCAGTTAAACTCAGCTGGAACGCTCTCTTACTGAAACAGGGTGATCGCCTGAAAGTATCCTCATAAAAGTAATAATTTTGTGTAGTTTCTTTTTACTGGTATTTCATGTCCATTTCTGCTCATCCCAATCTTAAATGTATTCAACATTCCAGAGGAAACCTTCTAATCCAGTTTGAGGAAACACTTTAATTTGCATCAAGGGTCATATGAAGATTAGAGGAAATAATGTGACCTGCCTACTTATAATTTATGAACAGTTCAGCTAAACCCCATTTCTGGATTTTAAAGGAAATTCTGCAATATAATAATTGTATCTATTCATGCTATTTGTAATTTCCAAGTGGTAAATCATCATCTGTAAGAAATGCTCTCAATCAAGGGAGAAAAAGACATATAATTATGTCATTTATAATGAATTCTAAGGGAAACAAAGACTTTAGGAGGAAAAACTCTGGAGAAAACCAAGGAAGAAAATCCACACAATAATACCAGTTGCTCCTAAGAAGATGCAGAGCTGATGAAAAATTTGCATTTATTATATGAAACTCAACATCAAACAATTCAGCAAGGGAACTGTCAAAACTCTGGAGTTTAGGCAAACAAGACCTGACTTTTATTAGATAAATTACATACTCTCTTTCTTTTGTAAGCATCAATAATATCAACTTTTTGACAAATAGCTATCTCCTGGGTGCGAGTTCTGAGGATTGCTGCTAATCTTCATCTTTTGAAGCATCCAAAGGATTAAAGGCATATGTCAATAACAGTGGCCTATGACCTCTGTGTGGAAGGTACCACTGTCTCTTTGTAAGAGCGAAGTCTGTGATGTGAGATGATTTGTATAAATGCTGAGAAACCACTGAAGAACTCTTGCTGTGCAGAAATCTGTAGACTCAGGAAAGATGCTTTCATACCTTAGGGCTCTTCAATGGCACATATTGTCTGGCAGAATTGGGCTTAATCCATTCACATTTAATGACAACTTTAACAAATAGCATCGATTGACAAAACATGTATCCTTCAAATAAACTAAATTGGAAGAGAAAAACAAAATAAAATATCCTCGGTTTTCTACTGACATTTCTGTCTGCTGTTTAGATTTACTGCAGATGGAATTAATTTTAGTGCAAACAGTTTCTGTGCAAGCACTAATTGTTCTTTATTCTCATCTTGTAGATATTTATTAGGCCTGACTCTTCTCTTATGCTAGTATAAATCAGTAACTCAGTTGAAGACACTGTTGTTACATCATCATAAACCTGGTAAGGGAATAGCTTACTGGATGAGTGAGTACATAATAACAGCAGTAGAAGAAATGAAGGTGTGGAAACTCAGGGGTTTTCTATCTACTGTGGATGTTAAATACCTGACTTTCTCCTGTCTTGGTATGCAGGGTATTATCAGGGCAGAAAGTCAAAAATTTCTGTGAGGTTGTCAGATGGACCTGTATATTTGTATGTGATAGTGAAATTAAGTCATAAACCTCACTTTCTACTTCTGCTGCTAACATTGATTTCAAAGGCACACACGGCTCGGATAAAGAGTAAAGATGTAACTCTGCCTTCCCTGTAGTCCCTGGGACACCAGGAAGAAGCTACTCAAAGTAGTATAAACAAATTTGAGATTTGCTGTTCCTGAGAAAAGAGATTGAGTCATTCCTGTAAATGAAAAGGAGAAAGTGAAGAAAAGGGACACATCTGAGGCTGCAAACTGGTGAATCCTGGTGACAGTGGATTTGAAAACTGTTGCTCAATAGGGCTCCCACAGAGGGCTGCAACCTCCTCTCAGGTCCTGACTCTGACTCTTCTTTTAACAGTTTGTATGCCTGGCTTTGTAGAGTTCAAGCACAGGCAAAGCAGGTCATTGCACTGCAATTATTTTACTGTCCCATGTCTGTTTGCTGCTTTGGCAGTGACCTGATGGCCAAATGATATTCATGGAATATAGGATTTTTTTCTGTATTTGTGGTAGCAAAGCATTATAAAATTCCTCTGGAAATGATTTGAAGGAATGTAAAGATAATTTTAAGATTCTCAAATTAATACAACTCCAGAAGGCATTTGTATTCTTAGCATTCTTGTCCTGGCACTGAGTGTACTTTTCTGTCACTCATTATGCTGGTTTGATTTAAGTATAGTTGTTCTTTCCTGGTAGTTCAGCACATTCAAAAATGAAGATCACAACAATGGAGAATAAGGAAAAAATACCCAAACAAACAGCAAGAAGACAGTAACCCACTTGGATTGATCCTATGTGCTTCCAGTGTGTTTCTTATCTGTGAATGCAAGTTCTTCAGGCCACCATCTAAGTCTGAGTGAGAGGCAAATGCTACCATTGCTAATGTTGTGGCTGCTGTTTTCCTGATGTCATTGTAGTTCTGCCTATCAAAATAATTCACCCTGAAAAATAGCATACTGTCAGTGTTGGCTGGTGTCCTGAGAAAACAATTCAGATTGTCAAAGAAAGTCTGTTCCATCCTCATATCCCTTAGCACATAATTAAAAGCTGAAGCAGGGTCCCCATAAGGAAAATAAGTCTGAAGCAGGGACCCCATAAGGAAAATAAGTAGAATGAACTGAAGAAGGCAGCTGTTCTGGTGCCTGTCTGTACTCTCAATCCTATCACAGCTCTGATTCCTGCAGAATTACTGAGGTGTTCTTTGCACAACACTTACAGTTGTTACATATTTGAGAGTCGATGAATATTTTTTCCTTCTTTTCAGCTGCTAAATGTCATTAAAAACAATTAAAATGTATTAAAGAGAAACATAATGTCCTGGTTCTGTGTAAGAACATAGAAGGGGAAGGAGCTTGCACAGCTGTGTCTGGAATAGGGCAGAATGTAAGAGAGAGCTTCATTACTGAGGAATGGGGAGGGAACGGATTAAGAAAGTGTAACCTGGATCAGAGAGCTGGATCAGTGATACAAATATATGCAAAACCAAAGTGAAGTCTGTACATCTGGAACTTCACAAGTATCTTTTGAGTTCTGGTCTCAGATAGTGATAGTTTCTGCCTTTTGGAATAGGTTGAGACATTAAATGAGTGTGTGTCATTGACACAGTCAGTGCCTCTCTAAAAGAGTTCACAAGTAGTGGGGATGTAGAATTTTTTGCAGGAGAACTGCCAGAGCACAGCTTCTTCCCTTTCTGTGGAATAATAACGGTGGACTTCCCAAAGCACCTGACTGATGGCTGCCTGTCCTGAAAATAGAGTCTTGAAAAGCTTTGGGCCAGATTTGTACAACTGTGGGGGGGTTTGTCATTGTTGTACTACCTGCAGGATATGCCAAGTGCCGGGGAATTTTTTACTTATGGATTCCGTTGCAGGCACAAACTGCACTAAACAATACCAAAGACTATCAGAGAACACTTGCCAGCTTATTGTAACAGTTAGAGTGGTTGTGTGGTTTAGGGTTTTTATAGGGTGTGACTTACTTATTGTTTCTTCTTGGTCACCGTCACCAGTTGCTCACTGCCAGCCTGTGGGAAGGGTCAATCCATACAGGCAGCATGAAGAAGGCACTCCTAGACAGTTTCAGACATTATAATTTCTTTTTCTCGCCCTTCCCAATTTTCATTCTTTCCAACAATCTCTCTAACACTTGTAATGACAAATATTATTGAGAGAAAGTTTGATTAACCAAGCAATTTTTACTACTTTTTTTTTTTTTTGGTCTGTACTATTCGTGTAAATGAAAACAGTTGTACCTTCCATAGTTGTTAACTTGCCAAGCATTTGGTACTGATGCTTTTAGCAATCCTGCCAAAACATTTTCTTTGCTGAATTTCTTTCATTTTGTATTGTACATTAGTATTTCAGCATGCAAGAGTTAACAGAGTCAGAATTTAGTTCTCTGTAGTTCAAGGCATGGTCTCAACAGTAAAGGGAAACCTCAGTTCTTAGGGCTGCATGCTAACTACTTTCAAGTATCAGATTAACTTGATTTTTTTTCTAAAATTTCTGCAGTTTTTGAGATTATTCATTTGAAAGACTCTTCTTTTTCTTAAGCAGATATATGTGTTTGTAGTGCAGTCTTCTCCATAGGTGTGCTGTTACCATTTTCATAAAAGGCAAAAGTGCTATAATGAATACATACCTTCCTGTATGTCCAGTGGCTGAGACAGTTTTGTAAGGAAAAGTAAGAAATGTAATAAGGAGCTAAAACTGTGGGATTTTTTGTGTGGAGTTGTTTTTGTTTTGCTTTTTTGTTTGTTTGTTTTAGATGCTAAACTTTTTTCAAGGCTAGGATATATTCTGAGTATGAGGACCTGTTTCAACATTTATCACAAGCAAACCACTGTGCTATTCCAAACATGATATATTTCACTTTAGTACTGCTGACTTCAGCTTACTAATTGCCTGACAGCATTTTCTTTGTTAAGCTTTAACTGTGATCATCACACTTTTGTTGTACTGACAGTGGAAATATTCAGTAACAGATGACCTAAATACATCATAAGCACAACTGTACTAATCTTTCATAATGGGTGTGCTTTTGGAATTATATGGAACACGTGCATATAATCATTGTCAGGAGCTACATGCATTCAAGTCTCCAAAAGCATCAACTGAAAGCATTATCTGACAAAGCATTCTGATGCTCAATGCACATGACTTACAAAAAACCCCCCCAACAAACCTAACAAAAAAGCAAACAAAACAAAAAAACTCCCAACCAACAAAAATCCCCCAAACAAACAAATTAAAAACCTAGACCCATTAAGATGCAATTTTTATTTTATAGCCAATTGAAGCTGCTTTATTATATCAGAATCAGGAGGATGGACCTATCATCACCTGCATATGGTGTGGATCAAACTAGTCAATTCCTTTTGTCATGATATGAGCCCAGAGAAATCCACCAACCCTCTTTCTGCTGAATTGACTAATGTTTCTTGTTTTTTAGAGAAAAGGCAAACTGCATACATCGTGTATGCCTGAAGAGATAGTGTCTGGAGAGATCTGATTTCGCACAAAAAAAGAGTTCTGTAGCTTTGAACAAAGACTGATTTGCTGCTGTTATCACGTTCTAATTGTTAGAAAGTGAAGGTTGAGTCTCCTGACGTACAAGCAAAGGTGTGGGAACTCAAAGTCCTGTGCTACGTGTCTGCTCCCACACCAGCTTATTTGAACTGACTAAGCTAGTTTTTGGTTTTTCTGTTCTAAACTCAGCTAATGAAACCTCATTTGTGAAAGCTGCCATAAACTTCTATACATCAGTGAGAAAACCTGCATTATGAATTATGGTGTAGTATAGAAACTTTGTAGTCACTTAACAGTTGTGTGCTGTAAGAGCCCAGAGCAGTGCAGGAGCTGGTCTGACCCCTGGCAGAGCTCCCTGGGCACTCTGCACTGCAGTGCCCTCACATCTTCAGAGCAGGGAAGGGCATCTCTGTGATTCTCTGTATTCAACAGCTTTAGTCCTTCATCAAAGCACCCCAAGTTTCTCAGGGCATCATACAAAAACTTCAAATATTTTTAATATACACTAATTTCTCTTACTGGCAGTAATATTGTGCTAGCAGTACTTCAAGTAGCACCTCAAGCTGAATTACATAAGCAGTGCTGGTTACACATCAAGGCCTTTAAAATGTTCTGGCATTTGTCATGTTCAGGCACACAAACAGGGATTTTCCAAAGCACTGCTGTGGTTTAGGGTTCAGTTTATTTGGAATATCTCATCCAGGTAACTTACAGTGTCATCCTTGCCTGTCACTCCATGATCTCTTGCACATTGCTGCATGAACTCAGAAATGATATGTGCCATGTAACATATCTGTCAGCTCCTGCTGTTTACTAAAATATTACCTTTGTGCTCACAGGCATACAGTGTCTATCAGAACAAAAGGGCTTTGGAGAAGATTCTCTTTTCTGAAATACTTGAGGAAGAGATGTTCATGAACACCTCCTCCTGCCTTTTTTTTTCTTTAACTGTAGTTTAGTGCCAATGGATAGAAATAGTAACTCAATTCTATGGTGACAATTCATCAAGAATCTTTATTTTTATAAGGCCCCAACAACATTTTATGTATAAGATTCAGTATGCTGTGTGATAAAAATGTCTAACATCAGCCAGTGAGCTTCATCTAAATGAGTACTAAAGGAACAAAGGAAAAATAAGAAAGTTCATTAAATGCAACTCACATTCAAAAATGAGCAGAGTGAAATTTAAAAAATGGGGTGAATTTGCAATAAGGTTTTGCATATACGGCATCACAATATTTATATTTACGAATTTGAAACTACTTTTAAAGGGAAGATTTTTAGAATCGTAATAAAAAATGACAGCTACTTTTACATTGTAATGGACACAAAACAAGCAAAGATTCTCAGTAAGAGTTACCTGTTTTCTGAAAAACTTTACATACATGTTTACACTGTTGATTTGCCTGTAGTTATTTGCAGTCAGGTAATTAGCTGAGCTCATGAATTAAATTTCTTTTTCTAAATATTTATGCATGTAACAACTCTGTTTGTGGATTTGTGTACATATTTCATACTGTAGCCTTCTTTGAGAATAATTCTTTGCAAGTCCAGGGGGGTACATCTCCGAATCATTTATATTCTGAAAAAGAGTAGGCATAGATTTGAAAAATCATATTCCAAACTGATTTGACAGACCAATCAGAAGCTGCTTAGGTTGAGATTTTTAAAATTTATGTTATGTTTCTAGTCAATTATTAACATTTTGTTGTATTTCACATATACAGTAATTTATTATTAATTGAATTCTAACTACAACTGCATGAAGAAGTAGCAATTATTACATTTAGCTTTGTAAGTAGTATAATTCAATTTAATTCTCCTATTTATTAACAAAAAAGGCACAGGTGTCAATGTAGAATTAATACCAAATTCATGGAGGAGAAATAAGTCTCCACATTTCTGTTAGTGCAGGGGGAAAGAATAGTAATTTACTTTAATATTTTTGAACTATTTGTTATTAAGTGGTATTTCTGATTCTATTCATTTAAAGGCTGGTACATTTTTTTACTGCTTATAGTTTGCAGTTATTACTTTTCTTAGTTGATATTCAAAGGAAAGCTATGCACTGATTTTTTCATGAGAAAATTAATAATTAATTAATTTTAAAAATAGGACCAGCAGTAAAATTTTAAAGTTTACAGCAAGGCTACTTCACACAGAAATAGAAATTTGTGGTGTATTTTGTGCAGTGCATCACTATGGCATTGGTCCTTTTGCCAAGCTTACAGAGCATATTTCAGTCTGTATGACTTTGAAGGATGTGTTCTCTTAAGGCTTAACAATGTCAAGCTTCATAACACAAGAGCTAGTTTGCTTACTTCCTACTTTAAATTGCTCGTAATTTGAGACATGCAAACATTTCCACTTTATAAAGCAAGGCTACTAAACATATTATTGCTCCAACCTGCAAGTTTTATAGCCTCCGTATATTTAGAAAGCTGTGCTTTAGTAAAATAAACTGTAAAGAGGCTTAACTCATTATGGAATCTGCTAGTGTCTAAAATGAAATATCTTCCATTTATTATAGGGATTTAGGAAACTTTGAAGAAAGAATATAATACTGTTGTTGCAGAAATAGGATGTTAACTGGTTTTTTAGGCCTCTGAGGTTTGTAGCTGGACGTACAATTTATCATGGGATAGTCTGTCTACACTTAGCCTGAAAAAATCACCACTATGTTTTGTGTGATCTTCAAAGCTTGAAAATGGGTCTTCACTCTGAGTTTGAGCAGAAATCCTTTAAAATGCTTTACACAAAATCAGTTTATATAACATCACTTAATTTTAGATTTAAGTAGATAGAATATTCACTTTTCCCTTTCATAATTTTATCTCCCTGATGAATTTGTCCTGGAAGCTGTAAATGGAATGTGGAACTCTTTACTCCACAAAATTTTGCAACTTTTGCAAAGCCATATTTGGTTGAAAGTACAAGGGGATACCAGTTCTGTTTTTATTCAGAGAAATGATGCTTTAGCTGTTGACTTGTTGACATTCATATTTTTCATAATTTCTTATTCACTTTTGGGCCCAAGACCACTATTGGTTAGAGATGATGTTTCTGAAGGGAAAAAATACTTTTGTTTTCCACTGGATTAATTCATGGTCTTTGCATTGTCTCTTTAGAGGTTGCTCAGCTTTTACCATCTGAATGTGTAACTTGTGCTCTATATGGCAGTAACGTTTTTCAGGGCTGTTCCTATGCCAAACAAAAATTATTCCTGCTGCATTTTGGTAGCTTTTGTTCTTGCAGGAGCATCTCAGAACAATGTTTCCTTCGACTTCACAACAGGGAACTTGACTTGTCTAACTGGAAAGTTTCCAACAGGAAAAAAAAAAGATCTCAGGTCTTAATGCTTTGCCAAATCCTCGAAACCATTGAGTCTAAGGAGGGCAGGACTGAGAGACCTTGCAGATGTGTAGTGAGTTGTCCCAGCAGGAGTGTCTTCCCTCTTTAGCCTTCTGTTACAGGCGGTGGCACAGAAGCAAGAGCACCAGTGAGATTCTGAGGCTGGGAAGGGGCTGTGTTTGTATGTGCTGTTTTGTTTAGACAGACATTATTTTTTGTGCTAGCCAGAGTGAAAAAGGGACTGGCTTTTAGAATTGTTGCAAAATGCCTGGTTGTTTCAAATACTGTATGTCCTAGCAGATATAAATAGTAAATCCAGCTTGCTGACACAGTCGAAGCTCTGGAAAAGGGGTGGGCTTAAAAGAGACCTGTTTTGCTCTCATGTGTCCATGGCAGCTGGACTACTCCACCCTGCCTGTGAAGAGATGGAAAGTGTGTTGCAAGAAAAGCTTTGACCAGAGCCAAAGCTGCTGTACCCTCATACAATAGAAGGTTTAAATCTATGTGGGTGGTGTGTGAGGGAACATAAGCAGTCACCTAGAAATATGACAAGACCTTAATGAAGGGAAGGAATCTTTGTCTCAAATGAGATTGCACGCGGGTGTCAATTTTACAGACCAGAAGGACGTGGGAAGTTTTTTCTTTGCTAATTTTTTACTTGGTACAAAATGGAATACTCGTGAGAAAAAGAGAAAGTGTTGGATGTATTGAAATGGAGTGTATGAAATATGTCTCTGATACTTAGTTTTACTGCTACTAACCTATTAATCACATAGTTCAAGTAAATTGACCAGAAAGGCTTATCATGCACCAAGAAAGCTGGACAAAATGCATTCATCAAAATATTTGAAGTGGTGTTTACTAGTGAAATACACAGATTTCTGTAAGTTTATTGGCTGTTTTTTTGTTAAACTGGGTATTTCCTATTTTCTTTTCAACCACATTCCTTATGATTGTTAAACAAATCTCATTAAATTAAGCAACCTGAAGATAAGAAAGCTACAGGTGTCATCCAGTGGGCATACTACAACTTTCCCCTGCCCCGTTACCACTCTTGACTTATGTGATTGTTACAGGCATGTTTTAAACCACTCCTAAGTGCCATTTTTAGGGCAGTTGTAGAAGTAAACGATATCTCCCCATCTATGTTTCCAATAGCTTTTTCATGACTAAGCAATACCTTTATTTAAAGCAGATACCAAAACTGTGATTGAGTACACATTACATGGTAATCTTTAGGTGTGCTTTTCCTCTCCCTCAACTGTTGGAAGCATCAGTAAGTAGCGTGACTGTGTTATAAGACAGTTTAGTCCACTTTCAAAGAAGATTCTGGCAAAAGTTATAAAAGTCTTTTTTAGGCATTTGTGTTCAATTCTGGTGAGCTTCAATGAACCATACATTCTGGAACAAGACATGGCAGTACCTTTTGAATTTGTGTGTGTTATTCAATGAAATTAAGGAATCTAGGACAAAATAGCCAGAGGAATTGCTAAATACCATTATGCATGAAATTTAGGTACCTTGTTCTATAAGTGAAATCCACAACCCTGAATAAAACATCTTAAAACTGTCTACAGCTGTGACCAAACTGAGACACTGAATCCCAAACAAGTCGAATGAGCACCTGAACCCATACCTCTGCTCTCCCCCAGGAGTCACTGGGCTGCGGAATGATGTTTGTCATTTTATCCTTTCTCTACTTCGGTGAATTATGGATTCCTCCTCTGCACTGGTTCAGTATAACCTTTTAGATCTTCACTGCCTGTGGATACATGATTAGTGAATTCTCTTGGAAGACAAGAAACATTTTTGGATTCTCTCAGGTTAAGGAAGGTTTTAGGGGCATGTTCATTAACCTATTGTATAAAAATTGAGATTTCTCACTCTAAGACATAAGAGTCTTGATATAATCCTTTTGTCTTGATCACAACTTTCTCCTGTAGATATACATTGGACATGTTCTGATCACCCCTATCAGACTGATGTGCTTTGGAAGCATTGGTTCTTGGGAACATAAGACAATTGCCTTATTCATCATATCATTTTAGCTGCTAGATAATCTCCAACTACTTCCTTCTGCTGCTGAGGAGGGTGTTTTCATCAAGTGCAAAGCAGACTATTAAGCACTTAGTAAACTTTATTAAGAGACGTGTAAACAATTATAGACTTCTAGCATCTGTATTGGGTCAGGAAGGAGTTTGAAGAATTCCTTTAAGCGAGTGTAGAAGCCTGAAGAAGTCCTCTTAATCTCATTTCAGATGATGAAATCCTATTGCAGATCTGAACGTTAACTTCCCAAGAATATGGAACTCAGGTGCTTAAAAAAAGTAATCTGTAGGTTATATTTTGTACTATAGTTTATCCTTAAACATATCCCAGTTCAGTTATGAACCAGAATTATTTCTGAACACCACTTTCTTATGCTTTGAAGTGGCGCAAATGCCTTTATTGACAATGGAGCTAAGAGGCGTAATTAAGAAATTGTTCCAACTGAAACATACTTGCAATGTTTCTTTGTTTTGTACTTGTTGCCCTTTGATGACTGCTTTAATGACTGTCATATGCTAAGCAGTTATTCTATAGCAATTTACACCCTTCATCATAAATCAGCTGAAGTTCTGTCCTGCTTCTTTTCCCCCCTCGTTCTCAAACGCTTATTACAGTTCCCCCACTATTTTCCTTCTAACACACAGTGGGGTGCATAACCTGAATCAGGGGCTCAGTTTTTCAAAAAGAAATAAAATCATTTCTATAATTTAAAGAGAAACTTTTTCTTTCTACCTTCTAATCCAGAGCACAGCAGCAGCACTCTGCAAGGTCTGTATGAGACTGGGTCTCAAACACTGCAGGTTTCAGCCTAGCTTCACCCCACATGTCTCTGTAATTGGGAAGGAATTGATTGTGGCCCTGCAGGGATTGCAGTTCCTCATTCTGTCTGGAAAAGATAACCTGGCTAGAGTGATACTGGTGTAGAAAGAGGTGAAAGTGTTCTCAGAGACACGGAGCACCTGAGAGGGCTTGTCCTGTGTTGTGAGTCGCTCTGGAAAGTTATTAGAAACCTTCTGTGGAATAAAAGCTCATGGTGCTAAGGGAGTTTGGGTCAATAGAAGATGGAATAGTGATCATTGCTACTCTTAGGGGAAAGAACTGACTTTTTTCTATCCCTGAAGCTCCCATAATATCACCTTCAACTCCAGATCTTTACCTGTAGTTGTCTCCTTTGCCTTTCCTTTTTCTTGCCCTCCACTGGTTAATACTGCATACAGTAGCAGATTTATTCTCTCTCTCCAATAGCTGTCTTGCCAAATTAGGGATGACTTCCTGTGCATTTTTGATGTGCAAGAGATACTGTGTTCCTGGTATTTTCTAGTACACCTGAGTGTGGTCATCCATACTTCAATTGGGTGGGTTTGTTTGTTCAGCTCCTCTCGTTTAACCATTAGTTTTCTGTTCATATGTGTGGTTTTTTCCAACTTTCACACATGCTTAAGCTTTTGTGACTATGGTCATGAAGGGGTCAGAGAGGTGATTACAAGTTGTAAAATGACCTTACCAGTAACTGTTTAAGCATAAGTAATGTTCTGAAATTGCCTAAAGCAAAAACTGCCAATTCAGAGCTGATTGTAATGAATCAGGTTCTTCTATACAAAATAATGTGATCAATTTCTCATTTCACTGAATAAATAAGCTGGAAGATCGGGAACTGTCTATGACCTGCTGTTAACCTTTTTCCTCATTATTCATATCAAACCTATGACATGCATGTAAGAAATCTCTGGTTCAATTTTAGCTAATTATTTGTTAGAAGTGAAGGCTCTGTGAAGTGTTACTGATTGTACAAGTACCCAGGGACCTTATGACATCTGATGAAAATAACGCCAAAGCAGCTACTCAGGCCTCTATGCTTTTTGTCTGGCTATCATTATAAATAGAAATATTCTATTTCTAGGCAGCAAAACCTGTGTGTCTCTCGGTGCTGCTTCTCACAGGTACAAGGTACTATTAAAATTCATTATAGCTCAATTATTGTTGCAATAGAAGTATAAAAAAAAATATGAGGTATGCATTAGAATAAATTTTGAATTTGTGCATATACTTTGTTAATACTTAGCAATTTAGTATTAGAAGTGCTTTGTGTGTAAAAACTAACCTTCATTAGTTGGCTGCTTTTATCTTATTGAATGGTTAGGAAAACCACAAAACTTCGCTAGCATTTGTTGAATACAACTAATTTCACATGAGATTTTTGGTGTAACTTATTGCTATTTTTTAAAGGTACCTCAGTTTGCAGTGCAGGGCAACGTTTTCAAAATGCTTAACAGATTTAAAAATATAGGCATTTGCATAAAAATACAGAAGTTATTGCTCAGTTACTGTGCTGCCCATAGGCACAGGGTTTTCAGAACTGGGGCTAATATCAACAATCTCAATGTACAGGAATTCTGCACTGTACTCCATGCACAAACTGTAATTTTTCATCACAATATCCCTAAGAAATTCCTGATACCCAGCTTGCAAGTGGGAAAGAGAAACCTGGTGTTTAAATATCTTGCTGCAATTTACATTAGAGACAGCTGAATGTCAGGAACCTTCTAACTTTAAAATATAAGACCATCATCTGCCTCGCTCAATGAGTGAAGTGCACCTCAGGGATTGAACAATATTCACATTGTAAAATAACTTTCAAGTTGTATTACTCCTGCCTAAAGAAACCCCTGGAGACTCTATCTGGCCAAGAAGCACATAATGGGAAGAAGGAGATCATCAAGGAAGTGGAGAGTGAAAATAGAAAGTCTGAATAAAAAAACCCACAGGACTGATCTTTTAGATGTTTAAAACAGTAGGGCTGTTGAGTAATCAAAAAATGTATTGTTTTTATAGGACAGAAAAAGAATTGAATCTGAATCAATGGATTAACATGTCTCAGAAAAAAAAATGTCTAACACCACAAATAAAACAACTCTCCTTACCAATGGAATAGCTACTAGAAAAACAGAATTTAAAATTAGTTGATAAAACACAAACCATTTCATTAATAATTCACAACTTTCTATCTTTCTAGAAATCCAGCTTGTATTATAAAATATGATTCTTTATGATACAACTTTTACATAATTTTCAATATCTGTAGTTACTACTGCAAAGTCACTCTCTCAGGCCAGTGGACGCAGACTTCTGAAGGTTGGGGGCTGGGAGGGGTGTTGAACATTGACTTTTTGGAGTCTTATATTTATGAACGGCTTAAACATGGCTCATTATGTTAGCTGGCAGTGGTATGAGGCAGAGTCAAATGAAGGTGAAGTGAACCCCCTTAAGTAAGCTCGATGCTACTATAGCATGTATTTTCAAAAGAAACTGGCACCAATGATATTAGGAAACCTCAGAGGTAACATCATAGATGATGCCTCTAATACCTGGAATGATGCTGTATTTGATTCCAACTTTTCTCTAATTTTGCAGAGGTATAAAAAGCTTTAGAAGCTTTGAGACAGTGAATGTTCAGGCCAGTGATATTATATCCTTGAAAAAAATTTTATAGCTTAGCTAGGAAGCCCTCAGTACATGGGTTTATCAACAAAGGTGGTGGCAGACTCCTGGCTGCACCCAATGCCACCAGGCACAGCTAAAATGAAGTTAGTGAGAAGACAAATGGAGGCTGCTCTTTTTGCAGCTAAGTCGGTCCGTGGTCTTCCTTGACCCTGGGGCTGGTGATTGCTGACTGGAATCTCAATGGCTATTTTCTAGTGACAATTTCAGTGTCTGAGCTCATTAATCAATTTCTATTCAGCAGAATCAGTTTGTAGAAAACTTGCAAAGGTTACTTAATCCAGAGGGAACGTGTACTGTGAGACAGAAGACTTTCAGCCACAGCATTAAAACAAAATTTTCCAAATTTCTGTCTTGTATCACATTTTTCATGACCTTATCAATTACTGATAGCATGGAACAAATCACCAAAATTGTTCATGGTGATGTTAGGAAAATACAACCTCTGCCTGCTTTCCTTAAGAAAAGAAGTCTTTCTGCGTTGTTACATCATAATAACTGTCACATCTCTTAACCCCTTGGCTCCAGCATGAAAGAGGAAACAGCAGTGCTGAAATAGTCAAAAATGAAAATGTGTGAGAAGCTTTTCTTTAATTCTGCCCAGTGATATCAGTTATCATCCAATCTAAGAACCGGATTTGAAAGCAATTTGCAGAAACCCGCAATCTGTTTAAGTCCTTGCAAGGTTAATCCTTACAAACACCTGGCACAGGACTTGAGTGACTTAAAGGAATTCCCTAGACTTTGTAGCACAAAGGTGCACATGCACTATAGCAGGACACCCAGGAGAGGAACCAGATATAGTGGTGGCTTGTGGAAATAAGAAATGCTTTAATGTTGAAGAAATTGGCTTAATAGTTTCTGTGTGAAAGAATAAAATACTGCTTTATTTCTTATATATGGTAAAAATATTTTTAAAGCAAACCTTCAAATATTTGGGTTTAGTCTCTGTTGCCCATTGTGTGTGAGTGATTATTAGCTGCCCATGGCAATACCCTGGCAAACTGCCTCCCCCGTGAGGCACAATGCCAGTGTTGGTGTGATTCAAAAGCTCAGTACAGTTAGTGGAGTCATCTTGTGCTTGTTGTTTATTTTAATTTTAGGGGTTTTGATTTTTTTTTGTTTTAATATTTTCTATTTCATTGTTTCCATATGTTTTTTCCTGTGCTTGTAATGAAATCTTGTATCGACCTTCTCCTGCAAGGGATGATGAACTGCTTTGTGATATCTCTCTCTGGTGGGGTAACTGGACAGTGTAGGAACCAGTATAGCATCTCTGTGCTTTTCTGATCAGACCAAGAAATGAGGTATAGTAGATACCACAACCAGCTTCTTTAATGCAGTTATAAAAAAATCCATCCCAGAAAACGTTCAAGGACGTGTTGGATGGGGCTCGGAGCAACCTGATTTAGTGAAGATGCTCCTGCTCACTAAGGAGCAGTTGGATTAGATGAGCTTTAAAGATACCTTCCAACCCAAATTATTCTATGATTCTAAGACCATCTTGGTCTTTACTTTTATTTTTCTTATGGAAAAAACACCAATTATTTCTTTCCTTTACCTGAACTTTTCCCAGACTAAAATTTTTCTGGAGCCTGATCAGTTTTGCTGTCATGTTGCTACGCTGCAGATCATTTCACAGAACCACAGAATTGTTAGGGTTTGAAGGGACCTCTGGAGATCATCCAGTCCAATCCCTCTGCCATGGCAAGGTCACCTAGAGCAGATTATACAGGAACACATCCAGCTGGGTTTGAAATGTCTCCAGAGAGGAAGACTCCGTGACCTCCCTGGGCAGCCTGTTCAGTGCTCAGTGTGAAGAAGTTCTTCCTCATGTTGAGGTGGAACTTGTGTTTCAGTTCATGGCCACTGTTCCTCGTCCAGTTGCTGGGCACCACTGAGAAGAGTCTGTCACCACCCCCGTGACACTCTTGACGTTTGTTCATAGCACAAACCCAGCTGATACAAGAACTACTGATGGAAATGAGAAAGAATATGGGTGCAATTACTCCTCAGTTTTGCTCACTCCATGAGATGGAGAATCTGTGTGGGTGGTATTGACCTGTTTATCCCAGGATCTGGACTGAGGTTGCAGAGTTTAACGCCTGCTAGAAACATACCAGACTTTCTCTGAATTATTTAGCATCGTATGAAAGTGTGGGAAAGGGAAGGACTTTTCTGTGCTGTGAATCAGGATGACTTGTAGGAGATGCTTAAACATCAAGATAGCAGTGAGTTTACAGAGAAGCACAAAAATGAAAGTCTGGCTGTGAACCACCCAGAGAAAAATCCTCTTTGGAATTAATAAAACTGTACAGTACATCCTTTCTTGATTTCCATAAACCTCCTCTTCTTCTGTCAACTTTTTGGCTTGATATTTGTTTGTTTGCTTATGTTAGCAGCCTACCCAGACAGTTGTACAGTCATGCAAGTTTTTAATGGAAAATTATTTGTTTTGTGAATTTTTGAAATATGTTAATTAGTGATAATCTTAAATACATCCAGTCAGGAAGCTATTTTTGTTCATGTAATTTCCTTCCGTACTTTCAGTTTCTATGATGTCCTGATGAATTCTCTGAAAGGTAATAGCAATTAACTGATTTAGAAGTTGTTGGACTATCGTCTACAAAGATTTATTTTTTATGGCCAAGTTTTACAAGGAAGACTATTCTGTAACTCCTTGCACAGATATGCATGGTTGAGTGGATTGTAAGTGTTACTTCTACAATTGGTTCTGGAGGCATTAGCTAACAGGGTGATTGTGACCCTTTCCCACACATGTTAGCAATGATCTTGTTGCATCAGCATTGGTGGAGATATTGAAATGAGCTGACTTTGTGAATGTTTCCTGAGTTTAAATTCCTTAACTGTAAAGCAATATCCTAACAGTTATATGCTACACTCTGACAGAGGGAAAACTGGAAAAGTGATTGAGAAATGCATCATAATTCTGTTTTTTTCCCACCATCTTGGTAAGTAGCAAGCAGATTCCACGGCTGTATCTCTACCATCTCCTTAGAAAGATCCTGTTTGTGATGTTTGTGCTGTTTCCTGTTAGTGATAACAGTTCCATTTCCTTGCATCTAATTATTAACCTATATTCAGCAAAGTGGTGTTGATACAGAGGGTGGCACAAATGGAACCTTACCTGTCTTATTTTCCCCCAAATTTGGCTGTAAGCATACAGACTGTTATTGGCGAATCGGTTGGTAATTGTTTGAATTAAAATTCCATCAATGGTCCTTGTGTGTCAGTGCATGTTAAAAGCAGTCTAATACTCTTCAAAATAGCCAAGACCAGTTTTGCTGGCTGCTGCTAAGGCTAATCAAGGCCTCACATTCTCTCTGGCTTTCTCCAGGCTTGAAAATACAAGTTCCACCACTTTTCTATGTAAGAGATATAAGGCACAGCGGAACCAGACTGGAAATTGGCTCTCAATGATTGGCATTGCTTGTGTGAATCAATGTGGTTGTGCCGAGTATAGAAGTATTCTAAGAGCATCACTAGCAATACTGAACTAGTACAGACATCTCACTGATGTATTTAAGTTCTTTTTACTGAGAACCTAAGTTCTGGTATTACATTCCCTTGGATGTAGGCACCACCTTCATCAGTGGCAGAATCAAAGAAACCAGATTAAAATCCATTTTTTTATCAATTTCTATTGACTTTTATAGGTGAGAAAACTGTTATTACTTAGTTTACCCTAAGAATGCTACTAACTGAGGTGAAGCCAAATTGGTCCTTTGACAATGGGGCTCATGTGCTTTGATACACTAAATGGTGTGGGGGTTGCATTGATAGCAATATTAAAAGCATTTGCCTGTTATGGATATCTATATTAAAGGTATTTGCTCTATCAGTCATTAGGACTCATTGAAGACAGAACTGTATTTTAAAAAGTCATTCTTTAGGTATCTGCAAGTATTTGCAGAGAGATTCTTGCCTTTGCTCTAGCAAGTAGGACGCACTGCACAGCCTCCCCCTTTGGAATGAGTGTGGGACACTTGCTGAAAGCATAGCATCTGTTTGATTTTTAGGCTGCCCACCCCTCTCTAAATGTAAGTAATTCTTTGCAATTAGGATTGTACCACAGGACTGGGAGTTAGACAGAGGATTTGAGAGATGTAGTTAAATTCTGGCTTTGCAATATATATCTGGCATAATTGACTCTGTTGCATGAAAATTCTATGTGCCTGTGGAGACACTTAAGTTTCCATCCCAAAATGTCTTCTGCATAGGGGTACCCAAATGCTTCCTTTCTTTCTCACAGACTATCTTAAGATGTAAACTTTTCCAAAGTTTCCCTGTTGCAATCAAGGAATGGAATCTCCTGATTGCATTTCCGTCCTGTGTCTCAGTGCAATCTGGAATGAATAAAAAACAAGAGGGAAAAATTTGACACACAGTATTGAGATGCCATGCAAAGCTCTAGAGGGCAGAACAAAAGGGGAGAAAACCCGTGCATTCCAGCCATGGGAACATCGGTACAAAAGCACTGCAGCAAAGAAGTGCCAGGTGGTGGTGTGGCCCCTGAGAGAGAGAGTGCTGGTCCTGGACACGGGGTTTTAGGGTGTACTTGTACATCTGGTGTGTCCTTGTTGGATTACATTGAACAAGGCTGGTCTGTTCTACCTCTGATGTTGGTTAGTGCTGACCTGCACTGGGATTGTAGGCTCTAACAAAGTATAAACTCTACCTGTGGTTCTCTAAACACGAGTGCAAATATAACTTCTGTTTTACATGTATGCTAACAGCATTATTTATAGATTGACAGCCCAGTCCATGTTTGAATGCTGGTTTTCTGAAAATGCAAGTTTTGCATGTATCTTCTTTGTCTTTCAGGACGGCTTCAGTATGAACCTCTTTATTTCTACTTACCTCAGTTCTTTGTGATAAAAACACCTCATCTCTGAAGTTATTTTAGAACAGGGGTTTTATTTGAATTCTTAAAGTATCATTTGCCACTGGGACTCCTGTATGTAGTAAGTTAAGGTCATACTCCTGATTGTAATCCTGCCTTACAAGATTCAGAGGCAAGTGTTATGCCATTAACTATGAGTTTCATATAAAAAGTATGTAGTGGTCATCTTGATCATTCCATTTACTATAGTGTGATTTTTATCTCACTGTACCCTCTGGTTGGAAGAGATGGTACTTTTAGGAAGTATTTGTTGGACTTGCATATAACACAATCACAAGCCCTAGAAGTCATGAGTTAAAATAGCAGATATTATTTCCAGTGAGACAAACAACGTGTCTAGACTGACAAAATGGCATATATAGCATGGTTCCTAAACAGTGTCTTGGACAAATAAGAGCAGTAATTTACAAAATTGGAATTGATCTCTGAAATATAATCTAAGGGTGGAAAATCTGAGCATAGAAGCTCTGGATATACTGTATGTCATGGATAGAACTATGTGAAGTAGTGGAGTTATTCACACAACTGGGTTTGATGGACTTAGTATTTGAAAATTCTTCTTGACCTCAGTATTGAGATGCCATGCAAAACTTCAGAAAATTGACCCAAAAAGAAAATTCAGCAGTGCAACTGAAACTTTTTGTAGCTTCCTCAGGGTCTGAAATAATGGATGTCACATTTTCATTTGAAGAGTTACCAAAAAACACAAAGAAAAGAGGTAAATTTTAATTTTAAATGAAGATGTCTTCATTATAAAAAGCAAAGTGATTTAATTATTTCATATGTCTAATTTTTTTTAGAAATTATTTTACTTTTCCAAAGGAAAAAAAGTGTTTCAATTCTTGTTGACCAGTGACTATTGGGAAACTTCGTAATTCAAATAGTTGGAGACAGAACAGTGGGTTGTGACTACCGGTAGGAACTGTTTTTTAATATTCAAAATCACTTTTAACAGCAGCATGCTGTTTGATATTTTATGAAAGTAAAACCAAATGTAGAGTGTGTTCAAGTCTCTACAATCATATGTAATTCAAAAGAAGTTCCCTGACAAAACTTCTGCTAGTGGCTTAAATCCTGCTTCTCTGTAGTCCTCTAAAGGATAAAAGGAACAATAACTACTGTCACTGAACGCTGTTATACAGGTGAACAGTAATTCCTGTGTACCTTCTAGACTTGAGAGGGATTACAATCCTTTTAAGGTTTGCTTTGTGTGATCCGTTTGTTTGCTACTTGTTGCACACACGGTAGCAACAGAATGTCAGTTTTCACAAGCTGTATGAAAAATACAAAAAGTGTAACCTAAAAAACGCTTAATGGACAGAACACTGTTTGCTTTCAAATAATTGCACTAAATTGCAGTGCTTAAAATGCAGTTAAAATGCAGTTAAACTTTGCTGAGCTTTAGCAGCCTATCAGCAGCAGGAGAACTGTATATATTTCTTCAGTAATCCCATGCTATGGAAGCACCTTAGTTCTTTGATTAGCAGTGAGCAAACAGTCATTAGAAGGTATTTACCAACCCAGAGCAGTTTTTTCTGGATTCATGCACCTTAATTTCATGCCTTCTCATTTATGGAAAGAGTAGAAGGTGTGTTCTTTACATTCTCACCCACTAAATAAAGCTTTCTGGAAATTATTATTCCCTAGTAGAAGTAAATTAGACTTCAAAATAATTGTTGTCTGATCAGCACAAATCCAAGGCTAGACTCAAGTGCCTTATGTTAAGCACTAATGTGCACTCACAGTCCCCAGTTCTACCAGCACAGCAGAGATCAGAGGGGCATCTCCAGAACACAGTTGTGTCTCCAGGGATTCAGGAGCACAGGACAACAGACCCACCCTCCTAAGCAATTGTGTCTGACAGATGTCCTGAGAATGAGACGTGAGGGGGCAGCTCAGCACAGCTGAGGGTGCGAGTCAGAGGGAGTTGATTTGCTTAGTGAGGTTGTAAGGCTGAATATTCAATTATATATGAATTAGGTAGCTTTGGACAGTAAAGTGCAAAACCTGACCCTGTTGTGTAGATCCCAGGTCTTTCACTAATGTGTAGGCAATAGTCTTAGTAACTTTTCCCTGTATTCAATTTGCAAGTGGCATTTATTATTTAGGTATTATAATAACATTTCTACCTAGATATTAAAATATTTTCTTGCGTGCTTCCTTTTGTTTATCTCAGTGTAAGATTTTCAAAGGAATCTTCCTATACATATGTTTTTATTTTAGTAGTAACACTCTGTGTTAAAACTCATAATAATTTTAAATCAATCCTTTATAATTGGACTTCCATCAACACTTCAATACTATTTGTGCCTATCCTGTGCTCATTCTTATTTTCAGTGTTCTTCCTATCTATCATCTGCCCACAAATCCTAAAAAATTCCATCAGAAAAACAAAGAATCATGCATGCTAAAGTAAAACACAATCTCCACACAAACTGCCTCCTTGCTCTCCCCACTACTGAAATATTTTTACCAGATGTGCTTGGATGAAGGGCCAAACACAGTGGAGGTTGATCACATGGTCACAGCTGCAAACACAGTAGATGCTGATCACATGGTCACAGCTGGAATTATCTTAAAAATTTCTATTCAGTTGGAAATACCAGCTTGTTTTATTTTTCTCCAGCAACCAAATGGTAACATAGATGACATCTGTCTTTCCAGCTGTTCTTTGTGCTTGAAGAACCAACTCCTCTCTCTCAGAAGTCAGCCAATCATTCTCTTAAAACTGAGAAGCCAAAAAAATAAGACCAAGTATGTAAGCCAACTGATGTGGGAATAGATATAAAATCAATCCAAAAAGGGTCATTTGATAAGGATCCTACATTTTCATGTTTTCCTTTGGTTTTCCCATATTGAAATAAATTCCAAAAACACTTCACAGATTTCACAATTTGATTGTAATATGTGTAAAATAAAAGAAAGCAAAATTGCTTTCATGAAACAGTAGAACCATTCTTCAGACACCTTTGAATGTCACTTCTGCACGCTACCCACCTGTTGACCTGCAGTGATGTAACTTTCTCAATGGTTCAATACTCAGCAAAAGCAGCCATTAAGAGTATTTCAAACACTCCTTTCCTAATTTGCTCTCAATTTTTGCACTTCTGCACCACAGTACAGTAACTATATAAATTATATGTGATGTTTGAACTTGAACAAGTGAAGGCTCCATATCTGATGTCTTTCCCTTTCACATAAGATTTCTTTGTGCTGCTGTTCAGTGTCCTTTTTATCATCTTGTGTCTGCTGCTGCAAGGCTGGGCACCTGTGCTTTAGAAATAAAGACTTGTGCTCTTTTATTAGAAGAAACTGCATAGATTTTGGTGGTGAATGTCTCTGGTTGGAGGTGTGTGCTCTCCTGTGGGTTTGTAGCACCTGACTGGGTATTTAAAAAGAATTGTGATTTTGAAAGATAATAGATTCTATACTCATTTGAGACATGATTTGGTGGCCAGGTAAAATTTCTGGAGTACATCCTAATAATTACAGCAAGAATGTGCAACTCTAGGTCTTATCTAAATGTGATATCTCTTGGATTTTATTCTTCAGCTCCACTGACCTCTTAACAAAATAATTATGTCCTCTGAGGTATCCATATTTTTGAAAATATTTTGTGTGTGCTTCCTAAGAGCACGGGCAAAGGCTGTAAGAAAGCTCTTTTCAAACTCCACTGAAGATGCAGATGGATGGATGCTTTTGTACAGACTTATCTACATGTCTACCTATTTACATTGAATGTATTTCCCAAGGTAATGTAGAGGATTCCTATGCTTTGTCCTCTAAGAGACATGATTCTGGCACTTCTGCAGCTGTTTGTTCCCATGTCCAACGTGCTCATTTTCCAAATGGGAAAGAGCAAAGCACGATTTTTGCAAAAACAATTAGTTTAGTACAGTACAAAGTATTGCTAATTTTTGGGCTAGTACTTTCCATTGATGTATTTGAAATATTCGTATTTATCTTGTACATACTGAGTAACACGGATTTCGGACATAGTGGGTTTTTTCCCTCCTTTTAGGTTGCTCTGGTTTTCTATTGTGGTACTTTTTAAGTTTTGTTGGTTGCTTTTATTGTATTGACTTGGGTTTTTTCTCTTTCTCTTTTTTTTTTTTTTTTTTTTTATGACTGCTACAAAATAAGAGGCAATTTAACCCGTTGGATTTAAATTATATTCATATTTGCAAAACAAAGAGAAAAAAATAAATGTCAGAGGAGAATAAATTGAATGGAGAAATAAGGAGAACGGAGAGGGCTTGCATCACCTAGATTTCCATTACAAGCCAAAAATATAAGGAAATTACCAGTTTCTGTATACAGTTATGTATGAGAGTCTGCTGGCAAGAACTAAAAAAGATTTAGTTTGGTAGCTTGATTTGCATTTAAATCCGGTCATGTCTCAGGCAAGCCCCTAACTGTAACTGAAAAATCTGTTTGCCTAGAGCTTTGCCATAGGTATTTTGCATTGATAATCTCAACAATGACAATGTGAATAAAAGGAAGTTCAGTGTATTCCCAAACTACCTTATTGTCCATAGGCAGTTGGGAATTTTGTGTGTTGTTATGTAAGCAACTCACTTTCAATGTGTTTTTGCAAACACAGATATTTACAGGCAGAGATGGGGAGGGTGGGAAGGGGAGACAGTAACTGATCCGTGTTCCTGGGACAGGGCAGTCACACAGGGCACGGTGTATTCTGTGTATTCTGTATATTCTGTGTATTCTCTTGCAGGCTCACTCAAATGAAATGCTGGTTGATTTATATCTCGAGTAAACCAGGGTATCTGTAAAACAAATCTCTTGTTCCAGAATGGGCACAGAGTTCAGTACTTTCCGATGCTGGGCAAACTGTTCCACACTGAAACGACACATATCAAATAGCTGAGCTGCTACAGTAGGACTCAAATGTTGCTTAAACTTGCTAATATATACGCTTTTTTTTCCCTTTTTTTTTTTCTCCCCTTGTAACGTCTACTACTGCTTCTTGTTTCTGACTACTGTCTGGGATTGCATTTCTGTGTTGATGTTTTACTTGCTGTTTTATTTCCAGATATCATTTTTCCAAGAGTCTGCAGCCCTTGTCAAATAGAAGAATATTAATTATTTTTCATTTTGGCAAAATTTCAATGATGAGACTAATTTAAGGTTGCCCCTAATTCTAGGAAGATAGTGCCTTTTCCTAAATACTACTTTTTTCTTTTTCATTTTTATATTATTTTCATTTAACCAAATATGTCTGTGTTTACTTCTATCTCTGAACTTAAGGCTGATCACCCTCGTTTTGGCAAAGAAGAAGGTTCAATAGCACTACAGAAAATGTTCAATCTGAGAGATATTTAGTATTCAATGCCAGAGATATTTAATGCCCATTTTAAAGATTGAGACTTAATTGAAAAAGCAGTAAAATTAGGGACAGATTCTGCAGCTGCTAATACATTTTCCAGAGTGAATTCCAAAAGTAAATTAACTGAAATAAAAATGTTGACTCAAGGAGTAGGATATTTCTTAATGTGAGTAAGAAGGGCTATCCCACTTTTAGTTACTCTCCATAAATGGCTGTGCTGTAATTATAGCATGTGTTAACTTAGAGGTTTGGCTGGATAGGAATATTTATAAAAGCTGACATTTCAATAAATTGACCTGGTTTACAAGTTTCTAAAGGAACAGCAAGAAATATGGAAAAACCACCTGACATGGCAAGCATGTTAAAACAAATCAAACAAGAAGTCCTGATTTGTGAGCCCATGAGTACTCTTATATAGTCGATGGAGAAAACAAATCAAATGCTTGTAAATGCTGTTTAAGGGCTTACACACAACTTGACTTGATTAGAAAACTAAATATTTAATTATTTGTGGTTTTGATTTTATGAATGTTGCTTTCCTTTACTTGTGCTCTCAAGATGTTTGACGTCTGGTGAGAAAAACTGTGGATAGTGTTTCCATGTGTGGTGCCCATACAGCAGATTTTGATCCTCATGCTCTGCTCACACAGCCGTCTTCATGCTGGAGTCCCATCAGTGTCTGCAGGAGTTTCTTAATGAAGAATACAGTCACAGAAATCTGAGATTAGAATTTGGCTTGAGAGTTCAATTCAGGTTCCCCCCTTCAGCCAGTATGATGCCATCATCATTTTGGTCCCCTGCTGCTTTTAAACAATGTAAGTTTAAAACAAACCCAGATTCCAGTGCCATCCTGTCAGTGTGACCACATTTGGAAGGTCCCTGTTAGCGTTTTATTTCATTCTTGTGTTCACCCATTTTTTTTCTTTTTTTTTCTTAATAGTTTAAATTGCACATGGGTTTGGTGGTAAGATTGTCAACAAGACTTTTAAAACCCATTTACTGTTGCAAGATGAACGGGTGTATTTGAGACATTCAGAGCAATCAGGCATGCCAAGCAAATGGCAAAAAATTATGAGTCTAAATGGTTGGTGAGACAGACTTCCTGTGCCTTTGGTTGTCAGGTCCAGAGCTGTGTCATCATGAGAAAAACATGTGCATCTTAATTGCTCTTTGTCTCTTCCAAAACCTAGCTCTCACTGAGGAGTGAAGAGATCCTTCTCCTACATGGAGTGAGTGCTCTGTGACTTTCTTTAAAACTGTCAAGCTTAAAGCTTTTAAGTAACAGAGGCTTTGTTCTGGTAATGCTTGCAATGTGGGTGGCAAGGCAAAGCCAGGAGTGGTCTAAGGCTGTGGCATGGGCTTTGACTCTGAAGCTGAGAGAACTATAAAAAGGCAAAGAAAAAAATGTGGTTGTGTAATAGGAGCCTGGTGCTGTGAAAGAGAAAATTCTTCCACAGGAGGAGCAGGACACTGGCTCGAGGGTCTTGGTGGGTCTGCCCTGCAGCCCACTGGAGGGGGCAGAGCAGCGTAGGGACAACTGCTTACTTTCAGTTTCTTCCTGGTGTTGATAAAATTCCTTGATCCTCTCCTTCCTGGAGACATCTGGTTTTGCTTTCAATAACTCCTGGTTTTCTGCATAAATTAATGCAACAATCACCGTGACTTTGATACTTTTATAATTATGAATGAGTTTTAAGCTTCCATTTGGTATTGTGCACTTCAGTAACACTTACAGGTATGAATATTATATGAACTTAAAATCTTCTGTATTTGTGCAGGACATGTACTTGTACAAGTTTTGAATATGTTTGGTGTTGAACACCCCATTGATTTCCCCTAAATCCACTGGCTTCTGTGTTTCTCTGGAACAAAATGGCTAAATAAACCAGCACAGTAAGTCACACGCTCGGGCAAAAGGCTGTAGCTATTGCTGCATGGATCCTCAAGTCCTGAAATGAGCTTAGGGACACAAAAAGCCATTCATATTACAAATTACCCTTTGCTTTTGAACTGTAAATTATCTTTATTATTAGGCTGGCCATGGTACTGCAATTATTAGGTGCCCTGTGTCTAAAGGTTTGAGCAATTAGAAGTCTGGGGTGACAGTCTCATGATACAGAGCGATAAAATATGTCCAGTCAAGACAAAGAGATGGTCTATATTCGTGTCTTCAGCATGTATCACAGGGAGCCTGGAAGCTGTGCTGCTCTTAAACATTTCAATTAGCCCTGACATGGCCACTGTGAGCCCACAGATTATCTCTGTGTTGCTGTTAAGTTTTTATGAGGCTTTCCCCTCAGATTACCCATTTTCACAGCAATCTATAAATCTGAAACTGCAACATCTGATTAATTCTCCCAGAAGAGAATAGTGAAGATCCAGATTTTTTCATTAATGAAGTTTGTGCTGTTCTGAGCTCTCATATATTTTGGCCATTGTTTTGCAGTTTTTTCCCATTCTAATCTCTTTCCAAAGGTACTGGGGAGGCAGGAGCTTCAAAATCACCCGTTTCTGACCTAGCAAATTAGACTAACTTTTCTTGTGGCACCATTTTGCAAACTGATGGCCATTCCTTGTTGTTTACAGAGTGAACAAAGCTGTAGTGTACCATTATTATTTCTTCATTACTCACAATTGCTTGGCATCACTTTTCTATTGAGTATTGTACAGTCTTCCTTTTATACACCATATTCTAAATTAAAACTCATGTGGCTTTGCATATTTTTGAGCTTTGAGATCAAATGAACACAAAAATGGAAAATGAAACTGAGCTGAATCTGCTACATATTTCCTGCCATCAAATGGAAGCTCTGAGAAACAAATATGCCTTCACCCTTCCCAGATAGGGAAGCTGAGGCACAGATGTCTCTTTAAAGGTATTCTGGTGGTAGACAGAGAAGAAAATTTCCCTCTCAGTGTCTGTCTTATCTGGTGGAGAAAGCTGGATGATATTCATGTGGTATTTTCTTCAAAAAAGACATTCTTTCAGTGTAGTATTAGGTAAATTAGCTGAGTGATAAAAGGGAGATAAGAATCCAGATGTCATATCTAGCAATATCCTTTCAAATGGCTTGTGAGCCCTTGAAGTAAAGCTTCCAGGGTCCTGTAGCATGGGGGCCATCAAAAAGGTGTTGGAAACAATGAGGTTTGTGCATTTGCCTCTCTGATTGTCATGTTAAGATCAGAGGCACATGGATGAGATAACTTCAGGCCATGGGAAGTATTTTCTGAGTATTTTTAAATGTTTTTGCAATGTGGCAATACCATGACAATGGTGCTTAAATTCCTGTTGCTTGGAATACTGCTAAAGGAAGGACACAGTCTCCCAACCATCCTTTGCTCCCCTTAACCTAGGCCCACCATTTCCTGAATTAATCCAAACAATAAGCTTAAGGGGGAGTTCAACTAGGTTTGTTTCAGCTGTTTTAGACTTACCATCCTTCATCCATTAAGTGCATACTGTACTTCCTTGCCTGGAGTGAGGACTAAGTTTGCTTTTGTCTTGCCCTCTCTGTGGTATCCTGCCAAGAACATATACAGGAATGGTATTGAAGCACAGGGCTGAACTAAGTCAATGAAACAGGTCAAACTGTGGCCCACAGATTGCTTATGAACCCCTAGAAAGGAGGCACTGAAAATCCAGGAAAAGTGTTGTCTAGGACAATGGTCTGTGAGATACCTTTTAGGTTCTATATAAATGTTGCACACCCACGGCCCAAGGGAGTGACTCACCTTCATCTTTCTGTCTGCATCAAGTTTGAATCCTTATGCTTTCATGTTATCCATGTGGATTTCTACTAACATCTATCCTCAGACAACCCGAGATTGTATTCTGCTAGAATATTAAACATCTCTTGAGATGCAAGAGCAATGGAGATGAACACTAGTGCAACTCAAACAAAAAGAAAGTCAAATTTGCTGCATTTGTGAGCAACCTGATAATGTATTAAATCTAAATTAAATGTGGACATATTTGTGACCATTTTAATAAGCTTTGCTTACAGTTTATAAGGAAGAAAAGAGCATATTGAGTTTCCACTATGTAGTCTTCATAGGAACCTGGATTTCCTTGCCTTTAGTATTCTGTGGAACAGTGTAGATGAATATAGGTGTTTCCTTCACGTGCTGTATGCAATTAGGGGTTATGTTTCTTTTCAGGTTATATACATTTATATAAAGGATGTTTACCATATTACTCTACTCAGCAGTGGAGAGCCTGAAGCAGCCTGCCATGGTTTTTCAACCACATTATGCATGTTGGTAGGAATGCCTGTCACCTCACATCTCATACCAAATCTACAACTACTTCATTTAAATTCTGTCTCCATTTGTTGTTCCTTCATATCCTTTATGTATTAGACTTTAAAGAAATCTATATTAATAATGCAGGATGTAAATATGGGCATGTGAATGTTCATTTCTTGTATCAACACTCAACAGGCATAATGGACGTATACTCAGTATACAGAATTTAGAATACGAAATGTGTATCCTTATATTCTGACACATCAACATTTTCTGCATCTTTTCCATATTCCTCAGCCTTCCATAATTGTGATTGTACACCTCTCTCCTCTCTATCAAAGAAAGCCCAATTCCTTTATCAGTCTCATTGGCGCTCCTGTCTACAAATTCTAACAAGCTGTTTCTCTCAAATTGTGTAATAGCTGAACCTAATTAAGTTAAATCACAAGAATTGTTTACAGTCTATATTTATCTTCAAGTTTGTTGCTTCTTCTTCAGATGAGAAGATATTCATACCTGCCTGAAAGAAAGCTTATCTATTTTTCCTCAAACATAGAATTGGTCTTTAGGACCTCTTTCTTGCTAACCTTGTCTCTCCCTAAGATGTCTGAGGTTCTTTCCCAAATTGAGGATCATGTCAGACTGCTCTGCAGTACAGCAGTGTTTTATGACCATGATCATCTCAGCAAATCAGTGCTGCCCCAACTCTAGAAATAAATGTATGGATTGTGAATGATATCATTGTTAGAAAAGTCATCTTTTGATAAAGAGACAAAAAACCAGCTCAGCTCATGCAGGGGGTGGAAGAGGGATCTGCATCATTAAACTGATTAGAATGCTCCAGAGGGTCCTGGGTTTTGTGGAGGACTTAACGTGGCCCTTCTAAAAGGGCTGGTGAGTTCCTCTGTCCCTTTCTCATTACTGTTTAATTCAACAAATCTTTTTTTCTTTTCCTCTTTATTTCTTTATCCCTCACAATCCATTGCTCCTTTCCCCTGCCAGCTGGCTCCCTCAGCTGCTCCATTGATCTCTCAACCACTCTGGCACTCCTGATATCAGACACAGTGGGAGGCAGAGTAGCTCAGAGATCACCAGGCAGACCATTATAGAAGTGAATCCCAGAGCCCCAGCAAAAAACAAAACAAAACAAAAAAAAAAAACCAAAAAAAAAAAACCAACAAACCTGAATTTGTTCTTTTGCTCTCTTTCCCTGTAGCAACCCTTTTTGAAATGGTAGATTGGCATTCCAAAGTCTGATGCCTTTAGTAGCAGAAATAGCTGCTTTCTGCAGTTGTTTGTGTAGGGTTATAGCTCTGACTAAGCCATGGAAGCCACATTATACTGTCATGAGAGAGAGTCCTGGGTCTGGTACCAGTCCTGCACAATTATTCTGTACACTTCTGAATACCATGTAAATACAGCACCAGAGTTTGCAATCTGAATTTGAGGGGTACTTAAGAATCAGTATAGGGTAGAGCAGGAAGGTTGTGAGAACAGATTTTGGAGGTGGTCATGATGACCCATAGGTCATCTTTTTCTGTTTTACTGGCTGGTTGTTGTTTGTGCTGTATAAAACAAATGGCATGGCAAGAACAAATTAAGATATGTCAGAATGATTTTATATAATTATGTACACTTTGCACCCCATAGAATATGAAAGGAAAAGGTGGCAGAGATAAGATGCAGCAATTTAGCAGATAGAACTGTGTTTGTTTCTAGTACCATTGATGGTTAGGTACTGCAGCTCCATGTTCATGCTGAAGATCAGGATGTCAGTAGCTCTTGTTTTGACAGCTCTTAAGAGCAGCAGCTGAATTTATTTTTAAATTTTGACTCTAATGTGCAGTGCCAGTGGAGGTACATCACAGTGATTGTTTATTGAAAGCACATCTAGTAAGCACAGCCCTAAGCATTTATAGCCTGTGATGGCTTTGGTTGCCCTGATGTATCAGTCCATAGTCTCCCTCCTTTCCTCCTGTCTGTCCCTGTCCTTCCTCACAGGCCTATACCAGGTTGTTGGAGACAAACTGGATAAGCCACTTTAATTCGTAAAGAAATTAGTGGAAAATAATTTGTTATGTGATATAATTTGCACTACAGATCACAATAGTGTTATTGTTCTTTTCACAGGAAGATTTGAGAATATTTCACAAGGATTATTTGCTTTCATTAGCATTCAGTCCAGATGCAGAACCTTGCTCGAGTTCAGCCAACAGATCAGTGGCAGAATCAGAAATATCCAAGTCATCCTCCTGTGCTCTGTGCATTAGTGAGAAAACTGTGAGCCAAAGAAAACCAGGTTTTGGGAATTCAAAACCTGAATGTGGATCAAAAGTTGACATGTGGTTCCTTTTTCAGTGTGGCCTGAGTTGGGCAGATCTTAAAACACCCGTCTAAGTTATCAACATCTCCATATAAGGATTTCACCAATTTATTTTCTAAATAAAGATATCCTTGGAATGACAAAAAAGGAGTACCATTAGAGTAAACCATTTATTCATAAAGAGCTGTAGGAATGGGGTATACTAAAAGGAAGGAGAGTAGTGGTACACAGTTATAAATGCCCTTAAAAAATCATTAATATTGCATAAATGGTATTGGTAACAGCTTAAGTATATTTCCATTGGTGTTTCTTTATATTTACATATTAACTAGTGGATACCTAAGATATTATGTTACAGGAATGTCTGTGGTGTTCATGTTTTATTGAAAGACTATGGTGTCCAAAAAAAGTTGCCAGACGTTATGGAAAATTAATTTGCATGGGATTAGTAGAAGGCAGAATTTCTTCTTTTGCCACAAATTTTATTCTTCACAACCTTGCAACTGTTCAGTGTGCAGTGCCAGAGTAACCCTGCCACTGATGAGCAGAAACATCTAATTTCCTAGGAGTTAGGGCCCTTTGCATTTACAAAGAACACACAAAATTTATTTTTTCTTTGGAATGAAATGCTGCAAGCCATAAATGGCAATGAGTTGTAAACAGAAGGTACAGTTTGGATTTTCCTGAGTTTTGAATAAGATTTCTTACATCTGCTCTTGCACATAGCTAGGATTGAAAGGGTTTGGCTAATTGGTACTGGCTTGGGCCTGCCTTGAAACTGGTACTGCTCTATTCATCACATTCAGGAATTCACTGTTGTGATGCAAGATATTGGCATAGAATGTTTGATTCAGTTTTCTAACTCTGCACATCTGTAACCCTTGAAATGTCCTATATTGTCCAAGAAATTTGTATATGGGCAGGCTATGAGACTATGCTGCTTTGTAACAGCAAGTGGGGAGCTGATGGGATCCCCAAGAGCATTTCAAATGGCACTGGGTGTCTGTGTTGAGGCACCAGAACAAAGTTCAGCTTCTCTGAAAATAGAGTATAGGTGTGACCCAAGAAAACCCTTTATCAGGACTATTTGGCAAAATTCAGGACAGGGAATCAGAATTTTTCTCTTAGCTGTGCCATTGATTCAGTTGTCTCTCCTCATATGAACAGAAATAGTAATTCCTACCATATTTTCATTTATAGGCTCTGTATGGTGCTTTAAAGATATAAAATGCATCATAAATATTATATGCAACACATGGCAATTGAATAACATAACACTATGAAATTGTCTGATCTTCCATGCAAAGCATGGAATTACCAGGGATGATTCATTGCTGGGCACTCTGTGCTCTGCATCAGCTCCAAACCAATGGTGTTAAAGGGGCACTTTGCTGCTGGAAGGAGCTGCCTTTGTGGAGATGTAAGATGAGAGTCTCGAGCGCTGTTAATAAAGAAGGGGTGGTGCTTTTAGTTAACACTAGTGTTCAGGTCATTTCCAGCTGAGACTGTTATTTCTATACAGCTCTTTTCTCCATGGAAGTGTTAGTTCCATGCCTGGTCAAATGAAAGCCATCAAAAATTATGAGATGTGATTTAGACATATCGAAAATTAAATGTTGTGGTATATGTGTTAGATAATTATTCCTCTTTCTCCCTTACGAATTGTTTCTGTATACCATTCAAGTGTGCAAAACTAAAAGGATCATAATTCATTAGCTGTCTAAAGGGTGCATTTTTAATCATCTTGGAATGTTTTGGAAGGAAGAAAGTTTTTCAGCATCCAAAGGATAAACAATAACTCTCAAGTTCGACACATCCCTATCTTTACATGACAGAACCAGGATCTGCCTGCTCAAAAGTTGGGGTCCTTTTTGAAAAAGCCTTTTTAAAGCAAAAATAATTAAAAGGTCGCATTTCTGTTGCATTTCCTTATGAGGATGTAAGAAAGATCATTTGCGATTTACTGCCAGTGAGTTTTGTGGTTTTCCTTCTACCTGCGTCTTAGATCATCTACTTGTTCAAAAATTGCGGTGCGAAGGGGAACTGGCATAATGATGTGTAGGAAAGTAGATCTTAATTAGCTGGAGATATTTTGGGGGCAGCTGATGGTAATTGTATGGACTGTCCCTTACGGTCACCGAGGTCAGCACCGTTTAACACCACAGGCTGTGTAAATATTTGTCTCACAAGTTAATGCAGCCACATATAACTGGTGGGATTATATCCTTGACTGAGCCAGCTATTTCCTTACCTGAGACAGCTGATGTAGCTTGATAAAAGTTGTGAGCAAGCTTTTCAGATTTAATTCAATTAATGTTTAGCACTTTAAGTACTAATTGATTGCTAGATACTACTAATTTCGTTGGCTTTCGTTGCTGCACTTTATTTTAGTCTATCATGGTTCTGTGTGATAATTCAGAAATAAAATACATTTTTCACAGCCCTCTTCCTGACAGAGGTCAGGAAAATTATTATTTTATCTTGAGGTTTTTTGCCTTTTTTTCGTAGCTACATAAAAGTTATCAGCTAGAGGCACATCATGCTGTAACACAGAAAACAAAATTATGTTTCCGTTTTCATTATAAATTAAACAATCTGGAAGAATTACATTAGAAACATATGAATTAAACCACATAGCTCTCATCACAGATCTTTGGATTACAGAGGTCTTTGGATTTTATTAAGGGAAGGTCAGAACAGTGACATCTAAATGATATTTAGCTTGAATGCTTCGTGTATGACATCTTTAGGTATCTTTTGGCTCCTGTGAGAATAGAACTAGATTTTCTGTGGGAGACTGGCGGAATAGATATTTTCTAGATTGCTTTCTAGGGACCAGTCACAAATATATGTCTAGAGATGCAGATTGATCCTTTAGACTCTTTTAACATTGTTTATGTGTTTCACAGAAATTCTATTTCATGTAAGCACCTGAATCTCAAAATTAAGTGCAGTTAATGTAATGTTAAGGTTGCAGTGGGAGTTCTTCCAGAAGGTAGTTATACTTTCAAAAATTAGTATCTATTTGTGAGCAGCATTTACAGGCTTCTTGTTTTTCTTGGATTCATCTGTTATTTGTTTAAAAAAACAGAAATAGGATCATACAATTTACCCTAATCTCTGATCTCAGCAAGCTTCAAGGCATCTTGAAATGGGGATTTCTACTGATGATGAGTGACAGCTTAAACTGTCCACCCATGTTGTTGAGGCTGAAGACATGGAAAGCTCTGATTCTCTAAAATAATGCTTTGAAATTTTCTTAGAATCCTGTATTGTAAAACGAGAGCTAAAGAGAGGATTTTTTCAAAACATAATCTAATGCAGATGCTTTTTTGAAATCTGTCCAAATTTGATACTTTTGACCCCAGCTATCTTCAGAAGGAGGGAAATGGAAGTAAAACCTGAGTATACAGTTAAAAAAACCTCAAACCATACTATTTTATTTTTTGTTAATCTAGAAAAGTGTGAATTTTAAATAGTTGAATACGGATTATGCCCTGTGAACCTGAAAAACTGAATTGTCTAAGGTAGAATTCAGAAGTACTTACCCAAATTTTTTTGAACTTTAAAAACAACAAACACAAAACAACAGATTGCTTCAGCATTAATTATGCAATGAGAGAAAGAATGGCTTGGAAAGTATAATCTCCTCAAGGCAGTGGTATATTAAAATGGGAAAAAAGTTAAGAGGCTGATCATACATAAACTATTTTGTGTAACAATCCCATTCTGAAACGGTAACAAAAAAAAAGGATAAGCATAAAGAAATGGTTGGTTTCTCAGGGAGAGGTGGGGATTTTTTGTCCATATTGGTCTTTATTCCCTTTATAATGGCAATACAGTGTATCTTCTATTGCGTGGCATGCAGGATATATGCAAATATATATATATATATATATATATATATATATATATATATATATATATATTAAATCCAGGTAGTATGCTTTAGCTACCTATGAGAACAAGTGTCACAGGAAACGTGATGGTGATCTTCCCCCAGCTTTCAGACTGTGCTCTGCTTTCCAAGTAACACAGCTGCAAAACAGGAGTGCTCTGGAGGCACAGGGATGATGGTTTGTTTTACAGTCTTTTAGTTTATTTAGCAAACTAAAATAACAGTAGCTTTGTAGTCAACTTTGTGGAACAGATAAACAATAGTGACAATTTCATATGATGTATGTAGACAGAAGAGGTTAGCTGCAACCCCTGAGTGATGGAGCTTGTCATATTCCCTTCTCCAGTAATGCACAAGGTTAGAAATCAATGTCTTAATCATGGGCAGCTCTGGGCAATTCAGATATATCACACACAAACAGGCTTCTAATTACATTTAAGAAATACATATCATACATATATAAACTGACATAAATATCAGAGTGGTGTTGCTAGCTGTCAAAATGGATAAGTATAATTCCCTCAGTGGCCCTTGACAGGTTCAATACCTGCTACGGAGGTGCTATGAACAGCATTATACGGCTGATTGAGTTATGACAGCTCTAACCCAACAGGGAAGCCAGGCAGGAAGGAATAGCCTGGGCTGCAGACAAATGATGATAAAGTGATCACTTTAAAGAACAATCTCCATAATATTTCATGCTCACTGCACGGTGTAAAGGCAGCCTTGACTGCGGGGCTAACTGCTCTATCAATTGATTTGATTCACTGCTGCAGCTACTCCCAGTCATAATATTTCAAATAAATGGTACCGTGGATAGAAATAATATCTGCATCAATATTAACCCTGAAAGGACTAATGGACACAAGCTATAATTTCCTGGACACCCTAATAATGCATTTTGACTGCGCTTGGCATAGGATGATTTTTCTTTCCTTTTTTTTTTTTTTTTTTCTTAAATAAAAACAGTGTATTGTTTACTTAAACTTTCCTTTTATGGCCCTGAAAAAGCTTTTCAGCTCAGGCCTCATTCATAGTCCCAAGTTTAATTCTGCTAGATGCTATTTTCAAGTGTTTGTTTTTATCTGAATATCTTGTATTAAAATTACATTAAGAGTCTGAGAGAAAAGGCATGATAAGCATTTTTTGGATGTGTGTATTATATATCATTTATCTGTGCATCTGTGTACAGACAGAGGTTATAGCACTCAAATTATTTTCTAAGTTATATTTAAAATAAACAGAAAGAAACTTAAAATTAATTATAAATGAGAATGGAGTCAACAAAATATTTTCTAGAAACACAAGGAACCAATAAATTCCAATGATTATACAGGATGTTAGATTTTTTTTTCCTTTAGGAATAATAATAAGTACTGTATGAGACAGGCTTAACGTATAAGAAGTACAAGTGAATTTATGGGTTCATAATCCTAAATCAAACCTGATTTCTATTTTCCATGTAGTTTTTCACATACACTGTAACATAATGGATGTTTATTCTGTTCTTTCATTCATAACACCCTGTTGACATTTAAGCCCCTTTTAAGGCTCTGCTGTGCTTATTGTGAATCAAGTTGACGTGTATAAATTGTATAATTTTATTATTGTTATTCTTCTTCCACTACTCACTGAGTACTTGAGTATCATTGGATTGTGCATTTTAAAGTAGGAGCCATGTTCAAATATTCAGAAACTATTTAAAGAAATGCTATTAATGCATGTTAAGAAGTAGACTGAATGTATTTAGAGAACTCTTTCTCTTATTTACTAGTTTATATCTGTTTAAATATTTTCCTTATCAGATTCTCTGTTTTTTCTTATTTGTCCCTTAAACATTTACTATAAATTAGAGCAGGAGATACTTAGATTTGAATCTCATGAGGCTTGTTTATATTTAAAGCTTAAGCAGAAAGAGGTATTTTATGAACAGTCCTTAGTGAATGCTCCAATTGCAACACTTCACCAACCTCTGAAGTGGTCTTAAACAGACTTCAAAGGACTTCAATTTATAGTTTTCCAGAAGATCTGGGGAATATTGGTATTTCTTAGGATGTAGAATAAAACCTGAGGGTTCCAAGTGGGTTTGAAAGGCTGGCTTGAATCTAAAATTGAAATTGAAAATTGGTGAAGATTGGTATTGGCCTAACTCCTCTATTCACACCAGTCTAATAAGCCACAAAAGCACAGTGTTCTCTTCCATTCTAGACCTCAGGAAACAAGCAAGCTCATGCTTGCTGCTTGCTAGCTCACTTTCCTAGAGATCAATATCAGATTTTATCAGCTCTTTGCCTTTCCTGCTTGCTTTCTCTTTCCTTCCTGAAAAATTTTCTTTCTCCCTGATCACACTGCATGAGAGTTGTTTAGTTTCTCCATTTCAGACCACTTCCTCTAACTTCATCTCTGTCTGGTGTACTTTTCATACTTATCATATCACAGAATTATAGAATGCTTTGGGTTGGAAGGGCACCTGGAAGATCACCCAGTTCCACCCCCCCTGCCATGGGCAGGGACATCTCCCACTAGACGAGGTTACTCAGAGCCCCATCCAACCTGGCCTTGGAACACCTCCAGGGATGGGCATCCACAGCTTCTCTGGGTAACCTGTGCCAGGGCCTCACCACCCTCACAGGGAAGAATTTATTCCTAATATCTAAACTAAGCCTACTTTCTTTCAATTGAACCCATTCATTCTTGTCCTGTGCTCTTGTAAATTGTTTTGCACCATCTTTCCTGTAAGTTCCCTTCGGGTACTGAAAGGCCACAGTTAGGTCACCCTGAAGCCTTTTCTTTTCCAGACTGAACAGTCCCAGTTCTCTCAGCCTTTCCTCACAGGAGAGCTGCTCTATCCCTTTGATCAACTTGTTGGCCTCCTCTGGACTCTAATACTCATCATTATTTTGATCATATCATTCTCATATATCTCTGTATTGGTGTAACCTTTCAACATGCAAACACAACTTTGTCTGTCAAAAAAATTGTTCTGGACTCTTTTCTAGCACTTCTATTCATTGTTTTCCTTCTCTGTCTTCTCTAAATCTGTTGAATTACTTTCTGATGATGTTCTCTAAATCAATTTTAGGCTTCCTCATTTGATTCCAAGGAGTTTGTCCTTATAGAATCAGAATAGCTGAGTTTGGAACAGGCCTTTAAAGGTCCTTTTGACCAGCCCCCTCTGCAATAAGCAGGGAAGTTGCACTAGCTCTTCATCTTCATGAGTGTGTCCTTTGCTTGCACTTTGCTCTTCTTTCTGTATGTTAGCTTTAAGATACAGTCCACAAATAGGAACTCAACAATTATTCCTCCTGGGCTTACTTCTGCCTTCTTTGATGTATATTATACTGGCCTGTCACCATCTAATGTTTTCCCATGGATGTTCAATATATCACAGTTAAAGCAGAATTTTAAACTTTTGCTGAAAACTGTTTACAACAATGAAACTTCTTTTCAGCATATCTCTTGTGGACTGCAGTGTCTAATGTCCTGGTGCTGTCACTTACTGTCACCATCTGTTAACCTAAATATTTGATAGCCAGGCCACGTCTTGGTCCTGTTGATTATTTCTCTGACCATTTCAGGGAGTCTGTCCCATCCCATCTACAGCATAAACTCTTTCCCAGGGTCTCATCCTCCTCCTTTCATTATTGCACACTCTTTCTTTAAATATAATATTATTTCACTTGCACATGATCAGAAACCTTTTGCAAAGTCTGTTTACCTAGACTATTTCTTTCCCTCCTCCCTTGTTTTTCTTCCATTAGCTCCATCACACTTGTAGTAAAATACTTGTTTTCATGTTCACTCTTTCCTTTCCCGTTATCTATCATCCTGCTCTCAGTATCAAGACATCATATGCCTCACCAATCTTGATGAGTAATGAGTGCCTAGTTTCCACCTCCCACTTGTTACTTTTTCCTATGAGCATTTCTCTCTGTCAGCCTTCCTCATGCTCACAAGGAGCTTGCCATGACCATTTGCAAAGGTAATTCATTGTTGTCTTCTAAAGCCCTCCTGAAATTTCTCTTTGGCTATAGGTCCAAAAACAATCAAGCTCCCAAATTGAAATCTTGCAAAAGTGAGGTTTACTATGTATGAGTATTTTATTTCCTGTCTTTATCATCAATATTGTTTTTGTTTTTTTTTTCCTTGTGTACTTAGTCTCCAATCTATCTGTATCTTTGTTTTTACTGGGGTAATAAGTTATTTCAGGTGAAGATTGTCTTTTTCAGTGTTTGCACAGTAGCAAACACAATACCACTGTAGCAATACAAGTAGTTAAGATAATAAAAATATTATTAAAGGTAAGCTGTGACACAGTCTCATGTAATTAATACAGACAAGTTAAACTTGGGGAAAAAAGGTAATTTATTTATTTTCAAATATTAATTATTTAGGTGATCTAACTTCCACAGTAGAGTCTGAGACTTAATACTAGTTTCAGATGTGACGGCACAAAACACAGCTTCCGGACTGGACCAGCAATGTGCTTTTTAGGACTGATAAATTATGGAGTTGCATCCATTTTCCAGCTAATGTAGATGAAGTGTAAATACTTGATGATAACCGAAATGTATCCCTTTACAGTATTGTAAATGGGGAGGTGGAAAGACCCTCGATATTTTAAGGACCAAAGAGAATCACGGGAGCAGCTTTAAAGATTAATTCCTTGTGTCTAGTGTAAAACAAGATTAAATTAGCTTGTGTGAGCTGCTGTTAGCAGATGCACTATTACATTATGCATGATTCTTGACTGCTCGTAGCATGAACAAACTGCACAGTGTTCCATTAGTGATTTTCAATGCTGTGCTAAGCTTTAAGTCACATAGACAGGCCAATGTATTGGGTTTACTTTGTGGATGTGTTTTCCAGGCAATTTCACAACCTACCTGATCACTGTTATTGATTGACCACGTTTGAAATGGATAAAAGAATTAACCTGTGTAAGGGTAGCAGAATGGGGTATATACAGTATCCTATATACTTAGGAAAATCAATAGTACTCTAATGTAGAAAATTTAACCAGACAAGACAAAACCATCTTCCCACCTGCATCAATCCTTGTGTTCCCTCCCAATGTAACACATTATAGTTATACCATATACTTATGTGTTTTTAATGTGTTTTATCCTTTGACGCTTCTCTTCGTACTATCCTCTGTAACCTTGTGGATGTGCTTGTGTGCATACTGTAAAGCAAACTGAGGAACTCCTGGACAGGTACATTTTTCTCTCATGCCACTTTTGAAGTGAGAAGCAGGCAGCTACACACATCTAGAAACTTGTTTCATCTTTCGAGGTGTAAACATATTCCTGTTTTCTGTCACTTTCCCTCTTAACTGACATCTTGTCCCTCTGTTAGCCCTTAGATTTCTGCTCTCACATTCATTTTGCCTTGTCCTGTGCAGTTGTCTTTCATTCATGTGTTAGGCTTCAGCAAGTTCCATCTCCTACTTATGATATTTTGCCACCCTCTTCCACTTTAAAGAAGGATGAAATGCATCCCAAACACATTCTTAGTGCCTTTACCTTATCACATCTACTTTTCAGGCTCACCAGCTAAACAGTGCTGCTTTTTGTATTCAAGTTAATCTTTCCAGTATTGGCCAGTGAAATGTTTGCCACTGAAAAGAAGTCCAAGCTTGTAAACCAAATATTTTTGTGGAAAACCCCCTAATGTTGTGGCTATTTGAAATCTTTACCAGCAATACTACTGAAGCTAACATCAGAGTTGTTACTTATCCTTAACACTCAGATAGTGAGTTTTTATATTTTACTTTTGTCATATAACTAGGTTCAGGAAACCAGCTTTAGTAAAGCTCCAGTTGTATTATGCTTGTTCCTCCAGCACCAAGAGAACGTAAAACATACCAAACCTCTGGGCTTCTGGGAATTCCTGCCTTCTTGGCCAACTCCCTTTCCTTCTTGGCTAACTTTCCCTATTCACAACCTCCTCTAAAGGAATAGCCACCCAGAATGGCATTTCTGCCTCTGCTTTCAAGAAACCCAGGAGACTTCAGGAAGAAAAAAGTGAGAAGCAATAGTGTTGCTTAGACTGCACTTATTTCCACAAGATGGGAAAGAAAAGGGTAAAGAAGGGGACCTGCTATGCAGTTTTAGAATGTGCTTCCAGTGTACTGCTTCCAATCACCAGTTCATATTTTTATATGAATGTAAAATGCAAGTGTCTTTTTCTTTTTCTTGTAAAAGCTAGAAATCTCAAAATTTTATTCTGTTTTGGAATTAATGTTTCTTGAAAATATGCAATACATTTCTTTGGAATATGCAATAAATTATCTGGAAACTCCACTAGTAGGTTGGTTAGAAAGAACAATATATGGTGAGCTGGTGCAGTTACTGTCTTTTTAACAGAGTTGAGGCCAAACTCAGTCTCTATCTGTGTTAATATTCTGTTGTATAGTTTTGCAATGATTTTACCCACAACCTGTAGACATTTTATTTTCTGTAGCTCTCTGAGCCAGTGGCTTGGAGCTTGGAAATTTTCTACTAATTTCAGGACTGATGGTCACTCCTGCTTTGCCCTTTTTCTCTGGAGACTTTCCTTGTAAAATGGCCCTTAGAGTGGCTGGTCACTGAGCTAATGTTGAGTTTGCTGATGCCTTAAATATGAACTAATAAAATGACACAAAACTGGCAACACTTCTTGGAGGTAAAACTGATTGCAGAACTTACTACATGACTTCAAAATGCCGTTATTATTGTTTAAAGGAACCAATAACTCAAGGCCTTTTTCTTTCGCACCAGGCAAAGGGATGTAGAAATTAGAAAAAACAAATCAATCATGTGGATTTATATATGAACTCTTTCTGCTCAAATCTCTGCCCAGACAGGATCAACTTGGGTGGTAAGGTCAGCAGGGTGACAGAGCTGGCTAGCAGTGTCACTGCTTTACCCATGCACACTGTCCAAGCACTGTGGAGTTGTCGCCAAATCCCAGCGTGATGACAGCAGTACTGACAGAGGAGTTTGCAATATGCCGAGGAACACTGTGAGCAGAAAAAACAAGCTTCCCTCAAACCCTAATATCGCTAAAAGGGAAGACAATATTCCAGTTCATGGGCATTTAAGAGAGACCTGTGCAATTTCTAAGCAGTCAAATATTCCTGCAGAAAGCAAATACTTTGCAAAAAACCTCACTATCGACATTAAGCAGTTTCAGAGCAACACAGCAGATACTGAATCAAAGACCACTGCAGTTCTTTATTGCTGGGGGGGAAAAGGTCCAAATATTGCTTGGCAAATTACTGTTTGCTAGGGGCACTATTACCAGTTGACACAATCATTGGTCAGCAAATTGGTCACATTATCGGTTAGTAAATTTGAGAGTGCAGAATTATTTATTGGTAAATTAGAGATGGCAGAATTATTGGTTGGTAAGAAAAGAATTGCAGTGATTGGTTAGCAAATTAGAGATGCTTGGTTTTGTCTGTGGATAAATCAAGGTTGGTCAGATATTGGAGGCCAAATTAGAGATGGCCATGTTATTTATGGTTGCTCTGGTGAATGCTGAAATCCTGCTTTTTTTGTTACAAGCAAGTGAACATTGGGAGGGTTTGCCTTTTTTCCCCCCCCAATTTATATTTACCTTTGCAGTTCACAGTTGAAGAATTTCTGTGGGTATTAATATGGAAGTAAACACATACTCTTGCTCTCTTAGTTTTTAATGGAGCTACGTGTTAGCTGAAATTGTGCAGAATACCAGGGGAGTTCTGAAATTGCTTATATGAAGTGAATATTAAAGAAAGGTGTTAGATTTCCAGGGCTAAAACTTGAAGCCTTTGCAATTCCAGCATTAGGCTGGTGCAGTGCAGGCAGCACGAGCTGCTCCTCACGGGCACAGTCAGCAGGCACCAGGAGGAGCTGGTGATGTGAATCCTTCCTGAGAGCCTTCCTTGCTGCTGGTTGAGAGCTGTAGTCCTGCTTTGTCTGTGAACTGAAAACAGCAAAGATATGGGGGAGCAGTGCCTTGAAAGCAGTAATTTCTGTGAGATGTGGGGATTTCTGTGGGCAGTGGCCTCCAACTTCTTGCCTCAGCTTCTTGCACAAAAGCCAGACCTCTGTGACAGGGTCAATGTCCAAGCGCTGTTACCATGCAGGGAGAGGTTTTTGCTGAACCACCACAGACTTACTCAACAGCTATGAAAACAGCCTTTTTTATGCCATTGGTATCAGGAATGGCACAAACTTTCTGTTGAAATAGAGTACTGCAACGCAAACTGTTTTCTGGCATTTTCATGTTCTCAGTTGTTTTGAGTTTTTCTCCTGTTTTTTCCCTTTATGTGAAGAATTGCTACTTAAAAGCAATCCTGCTTTTTTATAGTGTGTTCTGAAGAAAAAGTCTGTTTCAGTGTCATTCTAGAACACTAAGAAAAATTCTGTTCACTTGACAAACTTTCCAAGCAATGCACAGAACACAATGGTTAAACAATTATATAATTTTAGAGTACAACAATGATGAAAACAATAATAGAACATGTGTTAAGAAAAGTCTATGGCTGTTTATATAGCTGTTGAATTCTAGAATGGAGACTGATGCTAATTAATCAGATTTACTTTTCCAAAGGGACACTACATAATGCTTTTGACAACAGTACAGATGGAGTCAGGGAGGATGTATTTTAAAACTTTAGGAAAGTCTTAAATTTTAAAACATTAAAATTTGCTTTTTATATGAACTCCTATAACAACAGTGCCCTTACCTTTCTTGTCTACTAATTCTGCCAGAAATGATGTGTTTATTTGGAAACAGTAAAGTATGTCTGACATTTTTAAGACGCAACTAGGGGGGAATTTTGCAAAAGTGAAGGGGGTGAAAAAGAATTTTTGTCCTGCTAAAGATGCAACAAAATCACAAGATATCTGAGTTTTATAAATCTCCTGGATTGAGATAACACATGCTGCTCATTTTTTGGTATTCTCATTGAATCCAAAAGTTAGGACTTGGAATATACCAGAGCATTTCAGTAACACAATGATTGTTCAGTATTGAGTCCAGCTTGAACTGCTCATCTGGAAAGTTTTAGCTGAAACCATCATAATTAATTAGAAATGGTTTGACTAGTTCAGAAAAATATAATTGTAGGGCTCCCTGTTACCCTGGGTAGATCTCCTCTCCAAAAATGAAATAATCCTCTTGGTGCCAACCCCATTCTGCTCTCAGTTCTCAAGATCAAGTAGGCTCATCCTGTAAGGCATCTCAGCCTGGATTGTTACATACTTTGGAGTCTTTATAGTGGTGATTTGGTTCATCATATTTCGATCCATAATCAAACTTTCTCAAAATCAGGGGTATTCAACTGGGACAAATTGTCTTCAGTCATTATTCAAAGGTAGCATGAGATGGAAAATGCAAATGAGCAAAAGAACAGCCATGGTAAAATGAAGAAGTGAAGATGGTATGGAAATAAAATAGGACTTGTGGACGGCATTTGATTTCCTCCCAACAAAACCTAATAACTTGTAACAGAAAACAGCTCAATGCAGGAAGGTAGAGGCAGGCATCCACCTTCAGTTAGAAAAGACCAAACTTTTGGTCTACCCTTATTTCAAATACAGATGAGCATAGGATTTAACAAGAAACTGCTGGTTGGAGTTTCAGCTGCTAAAATAAAATTGAGAGGTAGGTTGATTCCTCAAGCCATTTATCTGGTGTGTTTTTTCCAAGCTCAGTGCAGAAACTAGATTAAATCATTCTACTTGGGCTCAATGGGTCTACCTCTCTTTTCAACTTCTTATAACAGAAAAAAATAATCATATTTATTAATTAAAAAGAATTATTATTGTCAGATTAGTATCAGCAATAGTATATGTCTACCACTATTTATCAATTAGTAAAAAGCTTAATAGCAGGAGTCTTCACAAAATGTAAAGCTTATAATGAAAAGTCTGACAATTTGTAAGCAGGAAATTTTTGTTCTGACTGTGGCATTCTGAATTTCCGTTTTGCTGATATTCACTAAGCACTGAATAAACTGAGAACTCTGGTTTTAAATGTAGGTATTCCTAATCAAATCTTCACCTCTCTGCTTAGGTTAAATATGTCACATGATATTGTTTGTGTCCTTTGATTAAAGAAATTATAAAATTACCCCATTTGAAACTTCTCTGTGCTAAGTGTCAATGTTACAATTTACAGTTCTCAATTTTTACATTGTTGACTGATTTACGTAGTGTGTCTAATAAAACATTAGACAGAAAACATTTCATTTATATTACCAACCAACATTGTGTAACATTTTTTGCAAGCATTTGCTATTTGTAGAGACAGATTGTTGGCAATTCAAGGATTACAATTCCTGTATTTCTAGGAAACTAATATTAAGAAATTTTCAAAATGATTATAAGGATTTTTCATGAAAGGAAAAAACGAAAAGATCTGTAGGTATAATTTACATTCCCAGGGGTTTTTCTGCCAGTTGGAAGTCCTACTTTTTATAGGAGTATGCAAGTAATCATTAAAAATTTGAGGCAACAAATCAAAGTCTACACTATTAGTCTACACTACTAATATTGTAATAAAAGCCAAATAGGTGGAGTTTAAAATCTAAGTGTCCAAGATGATTAAAAAAGTTAAACTTCCTCATTTGAATGGAATAACATGAAATCTCTTCATCTGGCTTACATTCTGGGATCATAAAATAATTTATAAAAATAAAAATAAACATAAAAATGTATCTTCTTGCCAGTTGTGGACATTGAAAAGCTAAAGGCTATTCAAGTTGTGCTGTGAATAGACTATTCTCTAGTGTAAGAACAAGTTCTTCCCAGGATTCAAATAAAATATTTTTCATCTTCACTGTGAAGAGCTTTTTCCTCTGCTTTTCTTTATAGGAATAAAAGGCCTTTCTGTTCTTTCAGTTGAGCGACCTCTGCCTTTTAGGGGGAAATGGAGTTTCTGCTCCACTCACCCATCACCACCACCCAGACATTCTGCAGTTTCTGTGCCTGAGTTGGGTGAACAATTGGTCCAGGGGATGGGAGGGAAGAAAAGTGAAGTATGTGAGCACTCACACATACTTTTTTCCACAAAAGAAGGCAGGAAGGTTGGTGACCTTAAGAAAAAGAACTTAAAACATCTCTCAGGTAGAAATGGTTACATTTTGTAGTACAGCAATGTGATCAGGATTTAATTTGAAAGCTTACTGTTAAATGGCTTAGGCAGTTCCATGCCAAAGGGATCCACTTTATGCATTCAGATATGCAGTGCACGGTCTGTAGTATCATTCATATCCCATTTAGATGATTTTGTTACACTGCAGTTTGTTAGAATGTCACTAAACTGTCTCAGCGACTCCTGGAACAGAGGTTTTGGTTGCTTTTTAATTTGTTATATTTTCAAATAGCATTCATTAGGTGTTCTTCAAGCTAGGCTGGACATACTTTGATGGGTTTTCATTTTCAAATTGGAGATTTGAGGACCTAGGGTGTAAAACCTGTGCAGCTTAAGAGTTAGTAGAGAAAAGGAGTTCTTAAGCACAAAGTCATCCTGTGCAAAATGTAGCCCATCTTGTTGTGGTTTGTTGGCAGCTGAAGACTTTAAGAGAATATGTTAAATAAGAGCAAGTGTCCACACATCCAAGACCATTATCATAGTACACTTGTATTGTCCCTGGCAATAAATGTGGGTAAAGAGATTTGAAAGGGATACAGGTTTGACAATACTTATATGAACAATTATTCCTTCATGTCTAACAAATTCTTTAATGTTAATTTGTAGCTGCATCATGTCTGTCATGTACTCTATGGATGTCGGTCATGGTCATTATGAATCCTTCCTAAGCATTATATATGTTGTGCTTTGGTGCAAATACACCTGTCTGCACAAAGTTATTAGAAAGTTTTAAGATGCATATGCAACATTTAAAATATGCAAATAGATGACATTTATCCTTTTAAAAATTGGCTAATGAATTACTTTAGGCAGCGATGTACCTCTGTTCCTATAATCTGTGTGTTTTCATTAAATTTAATTAAAATATTTTCATTTTGTAAAGTAGTAAGGAAATTGAAGCAAAAGTCTTTGTAGGCTGCTGTTTTTATTATGTTCTAACCTTAAGTAGAAAGAAAGCCAAGCCAACTAGTTGTTCTTGCTTCTATTAAAGTTCCTGTTGGCACAGCACTGATGGGACACATTAATCTTAGTATTAATGCTGAGGAAAAGAGGCTTAGAAGCCCAGGATGAATAAATCATTCCAGAGCCCATTTGGATCTGTTGGCACCTTCCCTGCTATGTTGTTGCTGGATAAAAAGGCTTCTCTAAGTGTTAAAGGGTTGGATAACAAAATTGGCTTATTGCAGAATGGCCCACAGTAATTTGTGAGTGGTCTGAGTGGGTGAAAGCAACGGGGCAGGATGGTGTGAGCACAGCGAGCCTGTGAGCTGGCACTGATAAAAGTACAGACATACATTTTCTTCTGCTCCACAATCACTGTGTAGTCTTTGTCACTGAGACCAGTGGTGCTGGTGGTGCTTCCAGTCTAGCTCTGAGGTATTTGTGGACATTAGAGAGGAAGAAGAGTAGCTGAAATGCTTCCCATTTGTACTACACAGGTCCATCTCCAGTCACTTCATTAAAATCTTTGGAGGCTTGGGGATCAGCCACGTATTTTTCATTTAGAAAGTCACATTATCCATTTCTTTCCCATGAAGACCAGCTCTGAATAGGTAAAATCATCAGACTCCAAGAGTAACTTCTTACTTCAGTTCCTTCATATCTTACTATTTTCTGGGCAGCTTTGGGGTTTTTTTTTTCCGTCCATTTGTTTCTGCAACACACTCCTCTATTTGTGGTTGGCTCAGAAGGCCTTCATTGCTCTATTTTGCAAAACTGCCATGCTCTCAAAATCCTTCTTCATAGCAGAGCCTCAGAAAGGGGTTTTAGCTACCAGTCTCTTTGCCTCCATCCAGATTCAATTCAGATGCAGTTCTGGGCAGGTTCAATGTAGGATGCAACCAAATGTCTCCATGAGGTTACTGGGGTGACCAAGGTGAAGAAGCAGAAGGAAAGACAGGGAATGACCTGTGCAAGTCAGACTATGGAACTGGGAAGTTCACAGCCTTTTCACCACCCATCTCCCGATGCCAATAAATCAGTGACTGGTGTGATGTGTTTTCACTGGCCCCAGGTGGGCTATTCTGTCCTCTGGAGTACTCTGTGCACTTAAAAATTAATGGGGCGGGATTGGTCTCTGTGGGTGAGTTTTTCCCAATTCCCACAGCTTTAATTGCTGTTACATGAAACAGTGGCTGCAGACATCAGAGCAAGATTGTCATACAGTAGCAGCTGAACCTTTTCAATGGCAGTCAGTGAACAATTACATGCTACAATTTACACTATCTTCTCTGGTCTTTTCTTTCTGTTCTTTAACTGATGAAGCACCTATTATTAGCCAGGCAATAGTCAAACACTTGAAATAGGCATATAAAAGAAGATTTGGGGAATAACACATGCTACCATCTAATAAGCATTTCACTCCCTCAAGAGATGCACTGAAGTGTAGAAATTCAAGCTATATCACTGTATTTTTAACTGACGGAATTGCTGTTGAGACAGTTATATTTTCTCAATGTATTTTATTAATAAAAAAATCTTGTTTTATAAACACAGATCATCTTTAATGCAATGGATGTAATGTACAACAATTATTTTGGATAACCTTTACTTGTTAGATGGCACAAATCACAGTTAAAGTAATATTGAAACAGAAGGAAGATGAAAAACAACATGAAATGTCTCAATACATTTTATTTTCAATGAAATAATTACCAGTCCTAACATAAATGGGGTCATTTGAATGCTATCAACCTGTACATGTGCTGTAATAGATAGAAATACACTTTTTCAAATCAGCTGGTTGTCAGTAGACTTGGGAAGGGAGCACTGTTTTTCATATACATGTGGTCCTTGTAAAGCTGTTGGTTAACAACAGTTTGCAGTCTGAAAACTCAAGCAATGAGCAAGACCAACAACAGAAGAAAAAGGACAAGAAACACTGGCTTGTGTTTGTTCAGAGTGTGACTTTCCCAAGAAAGTAATAATAATCTAGTTCATTTCTTAAGCAGGGGAACAAATCCCAGTGTGCCTATCTTGATACAGCATCTTATTTCCTTTCTAATTCCTTTCTTCTTCCACTGTCTCTGGTCCAGAGCTGTGCTAAGTACATTGACCTAATGCTGGGCTCAATTTGTAGAGTACAAATTGTGAATAAACTGTATGTCTAATTTTGTTCAAAAGCTTCCAAATTGAGTATATATTAAAATTACTATTTTTAGAACACCAATGTAAAAGAAAACAACAGCAAAAATCCCCCACCTGTTAACTTACACTGTTAGAGCATATCTTCACCAGATGCTGAAAGTAAACTTCACTTACTAGTATTTTTATAGTCTTATTATATATTTGGGCTTCTGATTTGAATATTACAATAAATAAATCACGTGATGTTAATGATTGATATAAAAAGAAACTTCTATCAGGTAGAATAGCAGAGTATGAGTTATTGCATGTTAACTATTTGGTATTTGGAGATCATGGAAACTGGTTGTGGGCAGTGGAAAATGTTTGTCATTTTATACTGTGTCACATTAATCACCCTAATCTTTTATTTTTAGATGTAAGATGTGATTCTTCATTCCAGGAAACCCTAAAAGGATGTTCCTTTGCATGGAAGTAAGTACTGAAAGTTAGGACATTCCTTTTGAAAGCACCCCAGAAGCAGACACATTCATTAAGCCTATTTCTGTACTGCTGTCCCCAGGAAGGCGAAGAAACAGTGAAAAAGGAGAAGTCCACACAGGGAGAAAAACTATTTTGTATAGCATAATAACCTTGTCAGGAAACAGAAAACAAAGTCCTGCCCCATCTCAAGCTGTGGAAAACCTTGAACTCAGAAGAAACAATAAGCTCAAACCATATAAGAGAAAGCGACTCAAACTTTTGATATTAAAAAAGAGGATCTGTAATTCTGAAGTGATTTGCAAGTAAGTGTTATTATAATCAAAAATCCCTTTCTGAATTCCTCACTTTTCTTCTCCATTTTCACTATGTTGTCCTCCCAAAGTGCCAGGGAATAAAGATCCCTGCAGTGCTCTCATCACACGGTGTGTCGTGTCAGACGAGCTATGTTAGCCTGGGTCTCTGGGGAAGGGCCAAGTCTTAGGTATCTTTTATCTTAGAATAATGTGATATCTAGTGCTTGGTTCCACTTGCTACCAATGGGAAAAGCAGAAACTGGCCTAGTTTGTAGTACCAGTTATTATTACATTGCATGATGGGCCTGAGTCTAATTTTACTCTGATTTTACAGAGCCATTGACTTTGTTCCAAATTTTTCACTGGCATAACTGTGAGTAGAATTAGGCCCAATAACTGTCATGTAAAACAAAATCATTCCATCTTGTAAACCATAAAGCCGGTTACATGGTGGTTAAGTGTGGGCCAAATAAATTCATCTTTCAGATGATGTGTTTAATGGCAGCCTTGGATGCTTGCAGTCAATTAAAATTTCCTGGCACATTTTCACAGGACAAGGAACGCTTGTTACTAATCATGTCCAAAAGAAATTCTGGCTAGTGTAATTGTATTTTACTTAGCTAAAATTACCTTTGTGATTATAGTTAGGTAGTTATTCTTCACTCTATCTTTTAGAAAGCCCACACTATTATGTTGTTGTTCTTGGTGCAGATGATGGCTGTGTTATCACCCAGAAGCAGCATGCAGTAGAGTTTCTCTTACTCCGGACTGTTGAACTGCAAAGTGCCTTTAAAGTCTTAAATTGGGAGGGGCAAAGGAAGTGTCAAGACTGCTGTTTAAATATTTAGGGACAGATCCTCAGCTAATACAAAATACCATAGGGTTGAAACATCATCTTAATTGATCTACGTTTTCTCTCTTAAAATTATGTGCATTTTAATTGGTCATGTCCCTTTGGTTTCATTACCTATTTATATAAAATATTTTATGATACTTTGGTCTTTAAAAAAATAAGAAAACAGGGTACAGGTTGTTGCACTTTTTCTAGTTCTTTCTTCTTGTGTTAGTCCTGAATTTGGCCTAAAGTAACTCTGAAACTCTTCACCTTAGCTACCATAACAAAAAATATTCTTTGAAAATACTTGTCTTTCTGCCTGTCTCTTTGGAAAATCAGATCTGCATTTAGGACCACTCATCCAAGATAATGTGGATTTTCCCAGCCGTTTGGAAGGTTGTATAGTGTGATCATGCTAAGGAATTCATGCTGGATTAAAAATGTCTCCAAAGAAGATGCCCCATATGAACTTCTAATGGATATGTGGAGAGCAATGTGTTCCTTGCATGCTCTGTGGAAAAGCCTATCAAGACTGAAGATATGAGAGATTAATTGAGGAAAGGTTTTGAGGGAAAGCACCATGGTCAACTCAACAGCTGCAGAGCGACTCAGGTAAGTATGATACCATTCCTCTTAATAGGTAATATTTTGTAGGTTATTTTTACATCATCTGTAGTCTTTACAACTTCTCTCTTTCTACCTGTCAAAATGATGTGTGCAGGCAGGGAGCAGTGGCATTTTTGTCTCAGAGCAGCTGATCAGTTTTGTGAGAATATGTTGGGAATACCAGTCAAAACGTTTCAGCAAACTCCAGATACATCCAGGGGCAGAAATCGTCATTGCACTCTAACAAACAAACAAACAAACAAAAAAAGATTTTGCTGGTGGTAAAGTCTGGTGGTAGTGCTAAAACATTATGCAGATATTTGTATGCATTGAAAAAGGCCAAGGAAGTGCATGTGAAGCAATACCTGCACATTTAAGTTAAATGTATCAGGAAGAAAGAGTGCTTGTGATCAAGCCAGAAAATTGAATGCAAACGGTGGTCTTGGCTTACCAGCTACAGGTCTCCTAACCTGAAATATTATATTTTTGGGATTTCAGTTCCACAGTACTGTATACTTGGCTTCTCCAGTGCAAGTCCATAGCAAATTATTTGCATGCTGTGCTGGGATTAAAAAAAAAATAATAAAAAATTGAGAAACAGCTGCTGTTGGCTCTTTAGTCTGACTTTAACTTATTCCCAAACTCAGCCAACAAACACAGTCCTCCTACACTTGTAGAGCTTCTGGTTTTTCTTGGCCCATACAGCCCTTTGTCCTCTGGCAAAATTTCACTGGAAGCCTCATGCAAATAATGTTTGATCTTTACCAACTCATCTCAAGGAGGAGGACCCATGTTTTAGCCTCTTTTCCTTCTCTGCAGCGAGGAAAGGAGGAAGGTAGAAATTTTATGTGTGGGAACAACTGTGTACAGGTGTGGTCTCAAGACCCCCAAGATTTCTTGTGACTTTGTGCTTTCCATATGTTCTTCAGTGAGGTATTTGCCAGGATAATCAGTGACTGTAGTAAGTGTAATGAGTTCTTACCGTGTTTTCTACCTATATTTTCCATGCAGTTTACCCAACACTCTTACCCTCTCCACAGCAAGAGGACTGTGAAAACCTCCTCTTTATTAAGTTCAATGCATTGTCTTATAGGAAGAGGAATCAGTGCACATCCATGTAGGAAAAAAAAAAACCAGTAGGAAACTATGGCAATTAGCTTTTGATCACTGTCACTCTTGCTGATCAAACTATGCTTATGTGAGATCCTTCATCCTCTGGAAATTTCAATAAAATTCTCCAAATTCAGACTTCAGAATGGCCCTGAGACCAAGGAATATAGGAAATGAATGAAAACACAGAAATATTGGAAGGCCAAAAAGGCAAGAAGGATTCATGCAGACACTCAAGTGTCTCTGATATCAAGATTAACAATGAGATTTGTTCTGCTGTTTCTCAGGTATGCACACTCCACAACCATCTAACCAAGTTCTGCCTGCATGAAGTAGAACACAGCAGTTTTTCATGTTTGGCTGATGGCTTCTCTCTTTGCCTTCCTTCTTTTCCTTCTGCACCCTTTGCCAACAAATTTTAATTGGCTGCATGTCTTCAGGTTACATCTCTCTGTATGCAACTGGTCCATAACTATCTATTTTCGTTTGCTCTCCACAGCATTCTCATTTTCTCACTATTCTGACTTCACTGCCTGCTCATGCTCAGGTTTTGAATATGCCAGATTAATTACCCTATCCCTAATCAGAGGAATCTGCATAGCTAGTCAACCTTTTTTTTCCTGATATCAAGATGGCAGAGCTATTAAAAAGCAATGTCCAAGAAGAGAAAAGGAATAGGTTGTAATAGTCACAAATTTGTTAACAGGAACTTGAGACAGTGAAAAGTTTGTCCTGAAAGGGATTGTGGCAACTTAACAGTTTACCTTCACAGAAGCAACATAAAAAAAAATGGTTTAAATATCTTTAGCAGTAAAACCAGGATGCTATCATGGATTGTATTTTCTAAAATGTGATATAGTGGCACAATACAGGAACATTAAAAAACCTATTATTAATAGAAATGAATAAATACACAGTGAGTTCTGTTTGCCAGCTCTGTTATGAATTCATCTTTGTTTAAGGTTTTGAAGGATCTGACTCAGAAACAAACTCATCCTGTTCGTAATTCAAAGTATTTTTAACAGCTAAAACTGAGTTCCTTTAAAAGATTGTTTTAAAAAATCACTTTGATTTCAGAGGTCTTCAGATATCACACTAGATGTGTATCCCAGATATCTGAGCTGTGTGGGAAATGAGTATGGTCTAATTTACCCAATGTTTTGGAAAGGCAACCTGAAACTTAAGAGACATTTAGATATTACAGTGGCAACCATAGGAGTGTCTGGACCCAGCTAGTCAGAAGTCCTAGAAGTACTCTTTAGTTCAGTGTCTGGGCTTAAAATGAAAAATTGTCAGTTTTCAATTTTAGGGGGAAAAGAAAGTTGTTTGCTTTTTGTTCATCTACCAGGGGAAAATGGTTAAAAAACCAACTAACAAACTAGCGAGTGTACATTTTAAGATAAAATACATTTCTGTTTAGACATCTTGGCAAAAGAGGAAATATTCTTATAAAATTACTTTGGTCACTGAAGCTGTCTTTTTCTTAAAATATTTTGCAAGCAAACTAACTTGGCAGCTCGGATTCATTTAGACTCGTGCACCTTTATTCATTTTTCAGGTCTGAGAAATAATCAGATACTTACTTGGGAAATGTAGCAGAGAATCATATGATTCTGGGTTTGGGCAACCCAATCCACAGAAATGCATTGAGCAGTGGTTTGTTCCTTTCATAAACATGATATTTGTTCTTCTTGTATCATTGCTTATTCATTTGGATTATTAACAGGCTTTTTAAAACTATTAAAGCCTTGCCGCTCATCTTCAAAACTGCCTCTAGGCATCTTTGATTTATGTGGTTAGCATTTACTCCCTAAGGTCTTATCGACCTTGGCAGTGTTAGAAATCATATTTTCACATGCATGAATTGCCCTTGACTAATTTCTCCAGTACAGTTTGAACATAAATAAACTTCCTCTGGCAGTTGCATTTTTTACTTTTCACTTGTTTATTATTAAGAAGCACGGTGCGAATGAGTGTATGGAATATACAGTAAAGTAAATCTGCATTGAAGTGTGGTTAAGAATGTGCATTATTGTTCCCCTTGAATGTGTTCATGATAGATGGAAGGATTTTTTTATTTTCTTTCTTTTTTTCTACTTTGAGTCTTTTTTTTTTTTTTCCCCTAATCTCCCTTTCAGGATCATACAGTTCACAGTGACTTTTGATGTTATTTTCCCCTGTAGTAGTTATGCATTTCTAAGACCAGAATGAAATTAATTTTCTCATTGTAAAATGAGACGTGCTCCATGATAGTCCTCCCTATTTGGTTAGCAAACATGAGAAAAGATAAAGGTTCAAAAAATTTTGGGATTTGCAAAATTTGACTTCCAGTAGAAAGCTTACCAGGGCCACAGGCACTTTGTAAGTAGACACATCAACTAACATCTCAGGAGAGAAATGCAAGAACAGAACTTTATTATCAGCACCCAAACATCAAGAAAATATCTTAGACTGTGTAACCTGGTGGCTTCCAGAGTGGAAGCACAGAATATGAACATCACATGCAGTTCCCACAGATGTAGGATGTGACCTGCCAAGCTGAGCAGCTTGGCATCAACAAAAAGGGTTGGAAAGCAAAATTCTTCACTCCAAATTCAAACTCTACAGCTGAACCATTATAGCCTGGTGTGTAAAGGAAAGCACTGTATTAGAGACTGCATTAACTCCCATGACATTAGAAAATTCACATGGTTTGGGTACTTTCTGAAATGTGTTAACACTGCTAGTAGAAAGCAGGTAACTGTTTTTAATTTACTTGATTGATGTAAAACTTATGTAACTGTAAATAAAGAGAGGATGGTAAGGTGAATCTAACAGCAAATAATTATTATTGAGTCATTCAGATTTTGATTCTGTGTTATTACAGGCCTGTTGGAAGTGAACTGAATAATTTGTTGGCAGTCTCTGATACAATATATGCAATCATCTGTAGATACCTCCTTAGTGATGCAACTAGGGAAAAGGTGGGTGAATCTACTACAAGATTGTCACAGTTCATAGAGCATTAGCTGAGGCACAACTCAGTGATGTGTTTTCTGCAAGTAGTCCTTGACTAGGAATAGGATTTTTCCTTCTCACCTGGAGACATATTTTCAGTTCCTTTTACAATGTTTTCATCAGACATTTTCCTGACTTTTAGCCAAAATATTATTGACACCAGTATGAGTTTCACTGTCTAATTCTTGAACAATTTTTGAGGTGGAAACAATACCTTAATTTTCTGATACCATTTTCAGAAAATCTGGCATCAGTCCCAGCACTGCCTCACGAGCTATGACAGGACTATGGCCAGGGCTGGAAAAGGATTGACCTTTCAGTCCTATCTCCAGGGGTTCTCAGCGTGCTGCACTGCACCCTCAGGAGCAGCACTCAGGAGTGTTTGGGCTGTGGTGACTTGGTTGTCTGAAAGACAAAGTCATCAGAGTGACTTTCTCAGTATGGTGAACTGGCACCTGTATAAGACTGAAATTCCTCAAAGGGGCACAGAAGCCATACTTAATATTAGTGACTTGAGTATTTCAAGCAGAAAAAGATCCTTTGAACTGTTTAGTCTTCACATGGAGAATCCTCTTTTCTCTCTTTTTACACTGAAGATTTTTTTACAAAATAACGCTACCTTTTTTTCCTAAGTGATATCCTGTGAACTTTTTCCTGGATTCTTATCAGTCACTATCATTTCTGCTGATAATATTTTTCAGATCTTTGACTTTGTAAAAAAAGTCTTTTCTGTGACAATCTAATATAAAGAGTAATCTGACAATGAGAGCCTGGAGGTAAAAGTCTTCTTGTGTTAATATGCTTGTTACAGAAATATAACTTTCCATGAAGATTGAAGCCCCTAGTTTACAGGATTCGAATCCAGCTGGGCTTCAGCCAAAAGAGAAAAGTCTTCAGCCTAAGAAACAACTGTTCCACTATGACTTTCACTTTTAGTGCTGTATACTAAGTACATAGGTTATGTGCTCCTTAAAGGCCTTAGCTTTAGCTACCATATTATAAACTATCTAGTGTTTTTATTTAAGTTGAAGACTGCTGAAAACTCTTGAGAGCTTCTTGTATTACCTGTGTGAAGTGCTGTCAGTATGGCACACCTTTTGCTCCTCTTAGAAAGGGCATAGGATAATAGCAAGTTTGGCAGTGGATAATTTTCTAATTATGTGGTGTGCTCCCCATTTCACAGGCTCACTGGCTGTTTCAGAGTAATGAGAGGATAAATTCAATACTGATCTTCTATCCACGCAATGACACCTTCGAGGGTCTGAGAGAAAGTTCCAGTCAAATCCACATGCATTAAGGTAAGGATCTGATGTAACTTTTCTTTATAAAACCTTGATAGACTGAACACTTCAGGTAGAGTAAGTAGCTTTGGTCTCTGTGTTTTATTGAGTAAAATATTTTTAAAACCAAGGTTTAAGCATCAGGTCAGGGTGAGAACAGAGAGAGCTTCATCTCTATCTGAAAACAATTGCAGTCATTGCCTGGCAACAAAGCCTGAGGGAAGATGACCACTAAATATTTTCAGAGACATAAAGAATTAGCTTATTTTAAATAGGTTACCTCATCAGTGTTTTGATTCAAGCTAATGTTCTGGAATCTTTTACTCCATTCTGTTGTTATGCCAGATGAATAATTTATTACAGTATTGTCAAGGCAGATAAGGTGCCTTTTTCTCATTTTTTAACGTTATTTGGATTCACAGGATAAGATTATTACACAGTTTTCCTTATATGCTCAGTGTTAGAGCTAATCTCATGTCATTGTTGTCATTGTCTAGGTCTATTACAAAGAATTCCATCAAAAATTGCTCAATAGGGTTCAACTACTATATATATCAGTCTCTATAGATTTGTCTTTGTCACCCTAAGATAAGAAAACATAGAACTCTGAAAGGATTTGCAAAATGAAGCTATATAAAATCTTCACCATATTGTCTCACTTTTATGTTACCACAATGTTCCACTGCTGTGCATCTGCTCTGTATCACTTGGCATGTTTGCTCCAAAGGAGGATTGACTTAGGCTTGCAATGAAGATCATTCCTAACTGCAATGCTACCTTAGGGTAAACAGTTGAACCTGACTTATTTAAAATACTTACTTATGTGGTACTTTACCAAGATCTTGCCAGAGAGTTGCAAATACATACTGTAGTTACAGACTACTGATCTGAGAATTGCTATGGGCTCATTAAGTCACGGGAGTAATGCTCTGATTAATAATGTATTTATTTGTAATTATTTTGGCTAATTTAGAATTTATGTGCTGCCAAACCTTAACCAGAATCTAGATTTAAAAGAAAGCAAGCTATCATAATTTAAGGAATGCAATTTCATTAGATCAGTTATGTTGGTTTCCTCTCCGTCTTGGAAGTTGTGCTGGGATGAATTTTGATGTCAACTTTTGGAATTGAGCTTGGAGTATTCAGAAAGACTAATTTATGCTTAGTGATACTGACTTTGCTATAGTCAACACAGAGAAGGAGGAAAGAAGAGGGTTGTGGAAGCAGTTCAGAATGGAGGCCTGAACTAGAGGACCTGAAATGCTGTCTGGAGGAGGACTAACTTCACAAGGTTAAATTTAACCTTTGTCTTATATTCAGAGGTACTGCAGAAATTCTGAGCCTCTCGCTGCCAATCAGGACTGACAATACTCAGCACTTTGCAGAACTGAGTGCAGCTTTAGTTGGGCTTCCACAGATGAGACCATCTGAGAATTTCTAGTGACTAGAAATATGAGTTTCTGCCTAATAATGGCAAGGAAACATATGCAGGATTTTTGCAAACACAGGTATTTACAACAGTAGAGACAGAGGTTGAGGTATGTGCTAGTTTTGATTATATGGAACACTGGTGGTATGATGAGTTGTACCCTTGGAATGATACTATTATTCATTTCTATGCTCTGTTTGATCATTCTTAATATACATGTCCTCCTAGTCCAGATAGGCACACAGAAGGATTGTCAAACTTTTTTACAGATGGGAAATTAAGTCACTGCCTGAAGCAACATAGGAAGTCAAAGATTCAAGAGACTTCCATCTCCCATTCCATATTCTAAATTACAGAACCATCTTTCTTTCCTCATTTTTTGTAGCCATCCAAAGTGACCCACAGAAACAATGTACTTCTCAGTGAAGTAGATTTCACAGATATACAATAAAAGACATTTAACAGTCTTTCTACAGTTACACCTAATTACTCAGGCTCTTGAATATGCATTGCAGAAGGACCTGTGAATTCATCAGTCTCACTGCTTAGCTTTAATTGCTTTACTTTTCGTTGTTTGATTAATTTGTATTGTTGTCACATTGATGTTCTCATTGTTCTACTTAAAATAATTGAACAGAAACCTTAAAATTCTTTGCATGTGGTGTCTGTAAATTTACACCTAAAAACCCTTGAATGTAATGTTTCCAAGCCACATAAAGAAGAGCAACTCACACATGCCTGTGCAAACACCATTCTATTGTAGTGTTTATCACAGTAAAATAGTGGTTTTTTTCATTGAGCTTTGTGTTCTGAGCAAGATGCACAAGTGCATAAGGCAGGAGAGCCTGGGGCTGTATTTGATCACAAGCTTCACACAATCTGACTGGGTCAATGAGTTTTTCCAGCCAATTTAGACAATTTTCTCTGTGCAGACAAAATCCCTGGATTTCTCCTTAGTGTGCATCAAGGTAAGCTTCACTAAGTATTTCAGAAGTCTCTCTTTTTCTCTCTTTATTTCTTTCTTTCTTGCAACCACCTCCTCTAGTATAAAATAAAGTCTGATTTTATTTAGGACTGATGTACACTTCTATACATCTGCCTTAAATCAGCATGGTCACTACCACTGTATCTTGTGTTTAAACAGAATAGAATTAGCTGTCCACAAGTATATCTGGACTGCCTGGGGGATCACATGTAATCTTTGCTATACATAACTCCACACAGAGTGGGAATGCAGGATATGCAGAAGAATGGTTGCCACCACTATCTGCAAACAGCACAGCACATTATTTTCCAGTTGATGAAGACAAGGTGCTACAACTATGCCTTGCAGCATGACAGGCACTGTTGGAATGAGTTCCTTTCTTCTAGAAGTTCACCAACACAGTTCTTGATTAATCCACCTTTATGCTGCTGAAGTGTAGTTTGAATTTAGAACTTTCTAATGTTACACTTTTCTGTGTTTTTCTGTTTCGGTATTTTTTTTAAGTATGTAAATCTGGCCAGAATTTTTTTTTAAGTACTTGGCATTTTGGTACGGAACTATTAAATGTAATGAGGTTTGAAGCCCAGTTTGGAAGGCAGACCATGTTTGCTTTTGTACAGTGCATCAACTATTTGTGCATCCAAGGTGAAACAGTACTATATGTAGAGGTTTTGTGGGACATGAGGGTATATCATACTGTATTTTCCCTTCTTATTTGAATAGTAATTATTTTAGTTTTGATGTTCAGGTTGCAAAGTTTCTGAGCCTGAGCCCAAGTAAGCTTTTGCTGTGAAGTTACTGGATTTAGTTAGCAACATCCCAATGCAACTGAAAAGAAACAGGAATAGTTCAACATGGGACTTAATTTCTTGGTAGTGGAGAAATCCCCTTAATCTTAGAGTCACTGCCTGTATGGTTCATGTGACAAAAAGAGAAGCTGTTAAATTCTTTATGGTATCCATGAAAACTGATAGTGGATTGCTAGAGGCTAAACTTCTATTCTTAATTTTGGCAGTATTATATTGTAGACAAAATTATGGCAATTACTTAAGGTGTAATAGAAATCACTGAAAATACTAAATAGATTTTTCTTTTTTGTAGTTTCAAATAGAGTTAGAGAACAAGTATTTAGGGTTAATGTTTGGTCATTTGGTGCGTCCATATGCTGATAGATATTGATGCATTTAATGAAAAATGGCACCAGTTGGAATATTTGTGAGGAAGGGGACAGGTTAAGGTTTGTACTGGTGACTTTAATAGTGCCATTTCTTGCATCTTGAACAATTTAATTTGGAAGCACTATGTTCTTGGAATGAGATAAGAATTTAGTATGCTGTGCATCTTCGCTTAATACATCTGCTGTCTATACAAAGCAAGGTGGACAAAAAGCAACAAATAAACCCATAGAAATTGTATCAGGAGCACTTAGTTTTACATCCTATTTAGTGCAAAGCCAAAGCAAATCAGCCCATAACAGAAACAACCAAAAAAGAAAATGAATGGATCTAGGGAAATGGACCATCTGAAGCACCAAGTGGGGCATAAATAAAAATTTTATTAGTTTTACGGGAGAGTCTTAGAAACAGTCCTTTCCCAAAGTAGAATTAGGTTATTAGGTATATTTCCCATTGGTATGTGATATTCATAACCAATTCACAAGTACTGGAAAGCTGAATAATGGTGTCACTTTGACCACTATTGTGCATTGTAAATAATACATAAAAAGGTCATTATTCTTCCTTCATTTTTATCAACCTTTTTCGTGGTCAAACTCTTCCTTGAAGATCCTTTGGAAAGGAGAAAAAATGCTTTCTTTTATCTTGAGTGGTTTGGCTGCATTAAGTTTTAACAAAAAGGAAAATAACAATAAAAAAAATAATGTATTCTCAGCAGAATCAGAAGACTGCAGTAGGGATTTCACTACATGCCATACAGAACCTAAAACAGGTTTCTATACTTCAACCCACCAATTAGACCATATTCAGCTCAATGGGTCTTACATTATATGAGGTATAATCCAGGCATTTCATCCACACCTTCTGGAAGGAGCTACTACTTGTGAAATGAATTCACGTGTGAATAGACACATTGGCAAAAGTGTCCTGAGAAATGCCACCAATGATCTCTTGAAGGTTTTGAAGATGAACACTTCAGTAGTCAAATTTTTCATTTCTTATGCCCTTTCAGTTTTGCATTTTCAGTTTACTCAGGTTTGGCTTTCTCTCTTGCAGGTTTGCCTCAGCCTTCTTGACTTTCAGTGGCATTCAGTTCTGTAAAAGTGTCTTGCTAAGTTATGCCAAGACAAATACTAGAAGAACTGTATCCATGCTAGGAAATTGCACCAGTGTAACTATAAACTGAGACAGTTAAATCAGCACTGTGTGTAGGCTTAAGTACTTTGCTGGATTTTAGTCAAAACACTTTAAAAGTAATGTTAAATTTTGTTTTTGTGCCAGCTGAGGGCCAAACTGAGCCACCTGTATTCATAGTCTGTGCTTAGCCATTAGTATGCTTCAAGTGCATTCAAAATCTAAGACAAGGGAAAGTCCCACAGAAGTCATTTAGAACTTAAGGATATGCATCTGCTTAACCTCTTTCCTGACTCAGGAGGGACTTAAGCATGTACTTAGAGAGACTTATATGCTAACATTTTGTGCTGAATAAGTACCTTTATTTCTTAAAATGGCAATGAAAAAAATTCTTATTTTGAATTTAATAGGAAAATTCCTAGATTCATTCAGCCAAAGATAATTGCTGTTTGGAGAGCTTTCCATGCTCACAGTAAAAGTACATTTATCCAAGGAAAAAAATACCTCTCTAAATCAGTACAACCTACAACATAATATTATTTTTATTGACACGTATGTTGTAATGCTAAAAGTTGTTATGTGTTTGACTCAACCCAATAATTACACAGTATAAATGATATTCAAACAAGAGTGTATTGCATGGCAAAGATTAATTAACCAGAAGGTTACTTTACACCATTCTTCAGGGAAAAACATATTTTACTCTACGGTTACAGCCTGTTGCCTTGCCAGAGTACTTTAAAGTAGTTTTGAAATTTCTTTTTTGAGGAGCAAGGCAATAAATTATTCCATGGGACACATTCTGTAGTGCAAAATTCTGCCAGTAGACCTACTTCAAAAGTTATGAACTACACAGTTGACTCTTGTTGGGCCATAAATGCTCCAGAGATTATCCATTACAGGTCAATTACACCAGAGAAGAATTTCACATCCATACACTCAGGTGAGCTCCATTGAGCCAGAAAGATTACTGGTCCTCTCCCAAATCTGAGAGATTTCCATCCAGTGCTGTGCCCTCAGGAATAGCTCTTCTTCTTCTCATTTTTTAGTGTTTGAATAATTCTACTTGAGATGCTAATTAAACCTGTTGAATCTAATTCATGACATGTTATTAAATACTTTTTAATCTTTCCATATAATGCAAAAATACTGTGCAAAAAAAGTATCCAAGCATCTTCAGGAAATAGGGCTTTGTGAAATCAACTCCTACCAAATCATTAGACTTCATGGTCCAATCTCTTTGGTAGTCTCTTGGAAGGAATATTTGTGTAGTACCAAAGGAATTCATTCACATTACTGTATGTTTCATCTCTGTAGTCTGGATGCCTCAAAACTTGCTCTTTAGGTGTGTTGGAATTTGATTTGTGCTGCAGAACGTGCTTACACAGACCTCTGTGAGATTTTTTCCTTTCTATACAAAAGGTGAAACAACTTTTTTTTTCAATCCCTTTTTCCTTTCCCACAGCTCTGCTGCCTCTCTGCTGTATGAGAGCACGATAACATATTTAAGCAATGCACAACATGGCATTTTAACATTAATCCTTAATGTTATTTTATTGAAGTGTGTAAACCTGTATATTTTTCACTGTCTCATACATGTCTAATTTCTTTTACTCTGTTAAATTCAGGCATAATTTAGGACGGAAAAATGCATTTTAGAATTACACCTGCAGCATGTATGACTTTTTCATGGCATGACAGTGATGTTTCAACAATCTATACATATTGATTTAGGCTGATAATAAACAATTTGATTAGGCTCTATCTATAGGCTGTCATTTCAATCACTGTCACTGGTCCAATAGAGTGGAAGGCAGCTAGCAGACACATATGGCAAGATTTCTCAAAATAAAAACTCTGGCCTGATTAGAGCCCTAGGTTCAGTGAATTGGACAAGACAGCTCAGCTGCCAGGTTATTAACTCCCTCAGAAAATACTCTGCCTTTTCCCCGGGGCCAGCCTGAATATTCTGATCTGGATCGATAAGCAATCTCCGGTGTGTACAAAATGCCAGCTAGAATCATTTGTCTCAGTGCAGTCTCCTCACAAAGGATAAAACACCTGCAGTATATGGCCTTCTCTCCCTCCTCCCCCACCTTCCCCTTTTTAACTAATGACCCACAAAGAAGGAAGAAGTAACTGAATCTGTTCCATCATCAGGAAGGCTCTCTCAGGTTTGTTTTAATGATCACAATGGCTACCTTTCAATCTTATAAAAATTATATCAGTCATGGTTTCCCTGTGGCATGTTTATGTAAGTAATGTGAACTGCAGTGTAATGACAAGTGTACAGATGTCATTGTAAGAGGGCCCTTGGCAAGAAGATATCTCAGAATGTCAGAATTTTAATAAAGCGTGGGCTGCTGGTGAGGTTCTCTTTGGTGGTTGTCTTTTATATTTGTAATGTGTGCTGTGATCTGTTGCTTGGGCTGGCCGGTGATTTTTCACGAGTGTTTAGCAACAAAGGATATTTTACAATTGATTAGAACAGAATTATTATTTTCCAGCGTTGTGCTGTTTGCCCAATCTGGTACATATCTGCAGTTAGGTTTGTAGTGGTGGTGGATTGTAGCCATGTAACTTTTACTTTCTTTAGATACAGACCAAAACATTGATTTTTTTTTTAATCTGAGTGAATTCAGAACTGTTCAAAGGTTTTGGACATTATTTTCTGAAGAAAGAACAGCACTTTATAAGTGCCTTACCCTTCCTTCTTTTGGTTAGAGAGCGTAGCAAACTTCAGAGTCCCTGCTTTAATATCTCAGCACTGTTCCATTTTCCTAATCTCAGCCAAAATCAAAATTGTAGAAAGGAATGAAAATACCATTAATAAGAACAATCCTTACAAATATGAGACATGTTCAACACTGGAAAGAAAATATGACTGTGATGTCCTGATGATACAGGTTCTCTCTGTCTTTTCACCTGGATTGTGCAAAAATTAAGAATCACAGGTGGTGATACTTGTCTCAGAGAGTGGTCAGCTGTAAAGTTAACACAGAGCAAAGAATTCCCAGGCTTTGATGTGTGCAACTTCAGCATTTTGGTTCTGGTTAATCGACAACCCTTATCTTTTTTTAATATCTAGGAAAAGATATGTGCTTTCTCTTTCAAAGTTCTGCTTAATAGGTGTCTTTTAGTTCTTACGTCCTATCTTCACAGTTTGTTCTCTGGATACACTTATTGTCTTATATGCTTGAATTTAAATACAGCAAAAAAGAATGTTGATCTATTAATAAGCACCCTTGACTCAAAATCAAATACCTGCAAAATTGCAGAAAATCCCCAGACCTCCAAGTCTCTCTCCTTCATTGGTTATGTATTACACCTGGAGTCACAAGACAGAAGCTCCTATTGCCTAACAAGTCTAATATCATATGTCCAATGTTGTCAAGAAATAAAAACTGAACCTCCTTAGCTATCTAGACAGAATATTTACTGAGCAAATTCTGACGTTAAATACCTGTTTCTGAGTATAGGTAAGATTCTTTCACGAACAGAGGCCAGTTTTAACCTGTTTTTCCAGGCTATTGAACTAGCTCCTCATCCAGCTGTAAATGATGGCATCCTTCTGACTTCAATGTATGTAACTGTGTACCTTTGTATGCCTGTAGAAAACTTACCTTGAATTAATGTAAACTGGAGGTCCGTGCCTACTTAAAGAAGAAACAAATTTTGGTTGTGACAAATTAGAAAGAAAACATTTTATGTTTGTACTGCCATCCCTTGGAAAACAAAAGAAGGTTTGCATTTACTCTCTGTCCTTTTTTGCTGCATGAGGTGTCTTTGCCCTGATAGTGTCAAGAAATTAGAATACTGTCTTCTAGACAGCTTCTTTCATATTTGCCATCCAAAACTTGGGGAACTAAAGATGCTTTTAAAAAAGAATAATGTAAGGAACGACGTTAATGAATTGATTTCTCAATGTAAAAAAACCAAAACATTTCCCATCAAGACACTTATTAGAATGTTTATCTTGGAGAAAATGCACACAGTTTATATGAAAGCTGATGTTATGTTTATTTCCATTATTATATACAGATGATATTGAGGAAGATGGAACAAAGTGCCTTTAAACCAAAGCTGATGATATTTTTTTTTCTTTTTTGCTACAGTTTTATTGTAGTGAAATATGTTCATTTTAGCAGTGGAAAACTGCCCTAAATAGACAGCATAAGAGCAATAAGATGCAGAGCACAATTTTAAAATGATGTGCTCTGAAAGTAAGGCTTTTAGACATTTTGGTTTATGTATTAAAACTTCCCACAAATTTGATTGAGAATGAGCCTTTGATGGATATTTGCTGCAGTTATGCTGCATTAGACTCGATTTATCCACCACCTCTCATTGTTGCTATTGATTGATTTTTAAATTAGATGAAGGCAATCAGTAAATACCACCCAATCAAGTCCTAAAAACATACAGGAGATTAGACAATTTAGGGTAATCAATGAAAATATTCTGTGATTTGCTACCACTCAATTTTGACCATAAATTACGACCATAACTTGCAAGTTAGTAAGCCATAAAACAAGTGGATGTGACAAGAAAAACTATAAGAAATGAATTAAGGAGATGAAGAGGAACCACTAGTGTTGTCATTTAATGAGACAAAATTACTCTTTATACATATCTTGCATTTCTAGTTGAGTCTTGCCAACAGTAGTGGAGTACAAGAGCACTAACCTTTGCTCATTTTTCTAGGGTTTTGGGTTTTTTTTAGTAATATAAAAGCCTTTCTTTTGTGTAGCAAAACAGTTTGAACAATAACTAATCTACCTAATTTTATTGCAGCAAATAAATTAATGTAATTTTAGGTTTAAAACCGGCTGCTTGCTAAAACCCCTCACCTACATCACAGACACTTGCAAACACTAATTTTAAAGTCACACTTCTATACGGTGTTATATCCTACAAACTTTAAAGTGTAGCAACAATTTAATGTTATTTTAGGTCAACACTTTGAAGAAGCTGTGCTTATACACATTCTCTGTGATACATGTCACCCATTTTCTATATTCTCACAACAGTCTAATTGAGAACTAGTAATTCACATGCCTTAAAAAAAATCCACTTTAAAGCTTATTTACTAGTTGTAAATAGGTGTCCAGGTTTTTTCTATTTATGAACTTCAGTATCTATTTGGAATTTCTAGGCAGAATCCACCCGGTATTTCTAGGCTGAAAAGCTGCTTATAAATACATAAACAATCATTAACAGCTACAGGCTATATAAGAATAAATTGATGAAATAAAGCAACAATTTATCAGATTTGCTCCCTTAAAAAACGTAGTACAGATGTGATACTGCTGAGTAGCATGCAAAAGTCTTCCTGGTTAATGCCTTTATGATCCTCCTTAGAATAAGGAAGAACATTTGGAAAAGGATAATTTTTGGGAGCGTTGATCATAAAAAAGGATTATATAAGGTGCTTTTGACAAGAGGAAAATTCATGTGCTTTTTTCTACAGGGAACAGAAATCTGAGAGGCCTAGAAACTGCACAGTACACCTGGAAAGGTGATGAGAATGTAACACAGGACAGCATGGGAGGAGGAAAGAACACCTTCTCTGCACTCACAGCCACTGAAATACCAAAGTGCTTTTGTAGAGCCTGATGATAGAGCAGTTATTTTGCTGGCACACAAATGCAAAATGCACAGGTGGAATAAATATTGAAAATATGTGGATTTATGTTGACTGTGATTTCACATTGCAGTGGAGAAAGCAAAAACCCCAGAGTCAAAAGAAGCATTAGTGATGTTGCAAACAAAAGATTAGTCAGCAAATACTGACTCTGCATCCGCAGGTGGACTCTGTGTGAGATAATCCAGAATTAGAACATTGTGAGGATTTCATGCAGAGATTCCAAACAGTTGTTGTAGTAGACAAATGACAAATGTCTGGCACTAGTGTACCAAAAAAAAAAAAAAAAAAAAAAAAAAGGGTAGTTCTTAACTGATTCTTTTTTAAAAGTCGCTTCCTTTAGCCTGGGGCTTTAAGAATCAGGATTCACTTTTCTGTGCAAGTGTGTGGAACAGCAGAACAGAATAAGTCCATGTAAGTCATGGGCCCCTTACGAAAACGTTTTACTGTGTCAAAAGCACTTTCCACCTGAATTCTGAATTTAACATCAGAAAAGTGTCCAAGTCTGGTTTTTCAGATTTTCTATGTTGTTTAGTACATCCATCTAAGGCAATTGAGTCTGAAGAAGAACTAAGTGAATCCCTAGGAAAATACAAAACCTACACCTACATTGCTAAATACTTTTTTAAAAAAAATATAATTGAAATGGTCTTTTCATTAACTCCTGCATTTTATCAGTTTCTACAGGCCTGTAAGATTTTAAGAAAGAAGTCAACTCAGTGCTAATAATACTTTTTCTTCCTTCCATGTCAATTTGGTACTAGAGGAAACTTCTGTGTATTACATCATTGGTATAATTTCTGACAAGTATGTATAATGAGATTGGAAGACAAATAGCTCTCAAAAATAATATTCCTACCTCTGTAGGTAACATTTTTTTTCTGAAATTTGAGACTTTTACTTTAATTTGAAATCTCCTTTGAAAATGCATTTCCAGCTTCTTTCTAAAAGCTTTTGGATGTGATTGAACCTTTGGTGGAAATTTGCAAGATACACAGCTAAATTGTGAAGGCAGGAAATGAAACAGCTCAGAATCTGAATGAACTCTGGAGCATTTACATTCTCATATTTAAATATTTGCCTGAATTACATGTGAGCTATAACTTTTCACTGACTGCAATTTTTTACATTCTCTGTAATTAACAGTACTAAGACAAATCAATGTTTACATATTTTAATATATCAATATATCATGTTCAATCTCCTGTTTCTGTGAGTTAAAAAAATACAACACAAAACCCCAATAACCTCTAGAAAGGAGGACAGGAAAGGGAGAGAATAAAGAAAACCACTGACTTAAAACAAAGACAGGGACATACTTGCAGTTCCTGATGGACTGGTGCAATACAATGAAGCTGGTGTATTCAATATAACTTTTAGAATAATTGCCTGGGAGGTAACCAGAAAAGTACATTTTACTTTATCATGGTACATAAATAAAAGGGCAGACTAATTAATCATATAGCTTACTAAAAGTGCTTTTTATTTTGCCATTTAGTATGCCAGAAAGATCATTTTCTTTAATGTATATACCCAGTATTAACATGATTTAATCCATCATGTTCTGTATTATGAAATTACTTTGTTTTACTCCCTGATCCAGCTGAAGATCATTAACCCACACTATTTTCTAAGTCATACATCATTTGAGTGTATTACCTCATATAGCAAAAAAGCTACTTCTCTCGGTTATGCACTCCAACTAAGAAATCATTTTTTCTGGATGTTGCTGACAAGTAGAGCTGTTTTCATTAGAAAGCAGATGGTTCACTATTTCGATTCTGTTTTACCTTCCCATTTGCTCCAGCTCAGAGTTCTTTGCTGCCAGTCACCTCATTACCTCTTGCAACATCCACATCCTATATTCCAGACCTGTCTATAAAATGTGCTAAACATGCAAGTACTTTGCCTTCCCCCAAGACCTCCCTTTTTCACTCTGCATCCTCCCTTGTTGTAAGTCAGTCTTCAGAAGGCGGTGAAAGCGAAGGCAATCATCAGAACAGGAGGTTAAACCCCCACAGGTTGCAGGTGTCTGTTCGCTGAGAGTGCCAAAGGTGTCATTTACACATTCAGATTTTAAGCTTGGACGTGAAGTCACACTGCTGGTGAATTTGCCTCATAGAGCTTTAGGGCAGAATCTGGCCTTCTATAATTTCTTGCAGTTATGATGTGCATGATGTTTTCACTGTTGTGTTCTCAGAGTCTGTATCATGAATGTTCTGCTTGGGCTGCCCTGATACCCTGGTAAGTGTCAATAAATAGTGGTCTGCAATGTAAATGAAATGTGTGCATAATGGAGTAATGGGTCGTTTTGAGTCAAAATGAAGACTGGATAGTTACTGAAGATATGTCTTGGACTTTTTAGAATAAAAAAGAATAAATGATGTTTTGAAATAGTTGCACTTCAAGTAACAGAAGTAACACCTGCTAAGTTTCAGACTGATTTCAGTTTTCTCTAAGCATTTGCCTTGAGAAGTAGACTCTCATTCTGGTAAGGCAAGGAGACTAAATGCTTTCATTGCTTATATGGGAAGCCACATACTAGAGATTAAATCTTTAGAGGTGAATCCATCAGTACATAATTCAGTTCTTCTACAGCATATATGTTTTTGTTTTGGTCATTCTATACTGTAGGTAATACTCCAACATTGTAATAATATATTCTACCTGCTTTGTGTAGTTTTCTCTGGTTTCTACACAATCACAAACTCCATTTTTATTATTGTTTCAGGAAGTTTTCGGGGGGGAGCTTTCCATTTTCTTTTTTTTTTTTCCACATACTTCATAACTCATGCCAAATTTACCATTTATTATTACCTCTAACACTTGCCATCTGTACAGATGTTATCTTCTTTATTCAGAGTGAAAACTAATACAGATCTTGGCAGAAATAAGGGTAGAGTGTTGGGATGGGTATTTGATTTTATTAATTTGAAGGACAACCTGTTCACCTATCTTAGACTGAATCATGGGTGGGATGTAATTTAAAACAATTATTCTTGTAGAATTTTCACTGGAATTGAAGGAAGAGTAAAGGCCTCTAATGAACATGCTTATGAAATTCAAAGAAAAGATCATAGATTTGGAATTGTTCCAAGCATATATGAACCTGTTTAGTTATGTTTAGTTATAGTTTAATAATCTACTGTACAAAGAGTTTTGAAGGAGCTGGGGGGAAACATAAATCTACAATGTTAACAAAGCCAAAGCTGAAGGTCAGCCTCCAGTTAATAACCATGCTCAGTGATATTATTTTAATGATGACACAATATTTAAGCTACTGAATTTGGCACTGTAAGTAGCTATGCATGTTGCACAGAGTGAAGAAGTGTGCAATTGGTTGGGCTTGACTTTCACATGTCTGTTCATAGTGTCCATGGATTCTGGTCTACTCTCAGTCAAATGTAGCCTCAGCATCCAGGCTGAATAAACCTCACCTGAACAAACCACACGGCCATAATTCAGCTGCAAATAAAGCAGGGCAAAAATAGTAGGTGCAGGTGCTGCTGCTTACACATTGTGAGCCAGAAACTGAAAAAGGTAAGGCATAACACAGAGTATCTTCTGCAGAAGGAGCTGGGGGCAGCTGTCCCCGGGGCTTTAGAGGCAATGCCTGTAAACAGTAAAGTCTCTGTTGCAGGACTTTAAGCTCCTCTTGTTTGTGTGGACAAGATTGCCAAAGTGATGAGAAAAGAGAAGACTCCACAATCTCCTGGAGGGACTGCATTAGCCCACACTGAAGTACGTGCAGCTCCAGCTGCAGTGCCAGAAATCACCTAAGTGTCCAGTTAGCCTGGGCATTTGGGTGCAGCCTGGAGTGTAGCCCAGTCCATAAACAGGCTCACAGGCCATTGCTCTGCAGGCAGCACAGACTCTGGCTTTGCACAGCTGTAGAGGTGAGTGCTGTGAGTGGCATTAAATGCCCTCTGTCCAAAAGATTTCTGTGCCAATACCAAATTCCCCAGGGCAAACTTCCCAGCTATGATAGTGACTGTTAAATGGAGTTACCCTAAACTTCTCTAGATACCATAATCCACTCCCCCAGCTATCAGGTGTATCACAGATATATTAGTAACTGTCATTTTCTGACAGTGATGCCCAAATGATTTCGGAATTTATCTCCAGAATACTGAGAGAAAAGATGGACTCTTCGGTTTGTGCCTTTGAGTGCTCCACAGAATGGGACTTAGCACTGATGTCACATAAGCCAATTTTTTTTTCTGCTCAAGAAAGTATTGTGCAACTACCAAATTCCATGGATGAAAATAATTATCAAAACTGAAAAAGGATATGGCAATAACAAAAAAAAGTAATACTGTGAACTGTTGGTATGAAGCTTTGTTTTCAGTATAAATAATTTAGTGGGGTTTACTTCAGCAATTCTGAACTTAATATACACAAAACTTCCCTCAATTTTTCTTGCTTGGATTTTGTCCCTACCTGAATGCTAGCAGTATAATCACATAACATTATAAAGTATCAAACCCTGGTAAAATAATTCCAAGCAAAACAAATGAGAAGCCATGGGAAATTATGGCATAAGATCTTGACAAGCTAAAATAGACAGTGAAGTACAGAAGGTGTCCTTCTAGGATTTGTGTGTTTGTGCCTGTGCACTGACACTCCTGATGTTCATATAAAACACAGGGAGAAACTCCGTCTGGTGTTCTATGGGGAAAATTTATGTAGACTCTTCAAAATTATATCAAAAGCAGTTAAAAATGCAAACTTAAAAAGTGATATAAGATAGCAATTTATTTATAAAAATGTCCTTTGCATTTTTGAACACTGTTTAACTTCCATGCATGTTTTGCTGTTTTCAGATAACAAATTGACCTTTCCAAATTCATAATGAGGTATGAAATAAATGAGAGAGTACTGAAGGTGAGTAATTCATTAATCATAAGCAAAACAGAGATGAAATCAAGGACACAGGAGCACAAACTGTAAAAGTAATAGGTTGCATAATCATTGTATTTAATATTAACTACGTTATGTTTTTCATGTGGGTTCTGAGAAGCTGGTTTTTTATGTTTACATGAAACTAATCCAAGGTAAATTTTATTTCCCAATATTATTTTTCCTAGTGGTCACTCTCTTTTTAATAAACTAGAAGATAACGAATTCTAGCTTGTCACACTGTTATGAAGATTTAATAGAGGGGTTAGCAGGAACATTTAAGCCTACTGAAACTTTTGATTTAAGGTATTTCACTTTTGACTAGAATGTACCAAATCATGTAGCTATATCCCCTTCTTGTTTGTCATGGCAAATCTCCCATTATGGACATAAATTCACCTGGAATTGCTTGTTTTGACCGAAATAAATTGTTATTCATATTATTCTGTCAGAGAAGGACAGAGAAAGAACTATTAGTTGAACAGTTCTGGGTCTTTATCCTTCAAGAGTTCAATCCACAGTGATTACACAAAGTGCCACAAGGTAGTTCACAGTTTACAGATGATGTATTTAAATAGTTAGTACTGGCAGATATAATAAAAATAATTTGTTCCCCCATGTCAGATTTCAAGAATATTGGTTCTCAAGAACAAACCAGGTTAGAATATGACAAGGTGGCACAGCAAGGATTCAACTCACTTCAGAATCACTGAACAGATGCTTTTCCCTGTTCCATACACTTTCATTTGGATGGAGCTGGTATCGATGCTGCTCTTACTCGTTATTTTGTAATTTGCTGGACTGAGAAGGAGAAAGAGGAGAATAGTGCAGAGTGAGAGCTATGCCATAACTTGCCATTATACCACTGTGTTTTGTGGTCCCCAGTATGATACACATTCACACCCTGGTCAGCTTTGTGTGTCTGTAACTCTGTGTAGACGGGCAGTGATGGGGGTGAGCAGCCTTCCTGTGAGCCCAGTGCTGAAACCCCAGTCCAACTCGCAGTGGGGCCCTGTGCCCCTCCCTAGGGAGCACATGGAGGCTCTGGGCAGCTCTCTGTTCCCATGCAGCATGGGTGACACTGGGGTTTGTGCTGGCCTTGGTGGTCCATACTAGTTCATCTTTCCTGCAGACAAAAGGTGGAGTTACCCAGCAGATCACTCCTCTTCTCAGTCCCTTTGATGGTCACAGGAGACAGTGCTCTGTGTCCAGGCATGTGAACTTGCTTGTGTGCACTGAAACCAAGCTACAGGTGCACTGATGTGCCCTGGAATCTTGTCCATCTATGAACTTGGGGTGTAGTCTGTGTTTGCACCAGTCTGGAAAAAATGTTCCTGGGTCCTGCAGTCAGTTGGACTCATGCTGTGGTTCTGATGCAGGAGCTGCACTTGAACAGCTTATTGGTGCCTGTGTTGTCCTCCCACACGGGGTCTCTGTGCCTGGCACCCCTCAGTGTGGCACAGCCCCCCTGGGAGATGCTGTAGCCCATGACAGAAAGGCTGTGACACCCATGGGCCAGAGCAGCTGTACTGCAAGTGCTGTGACTTGGGATCTGACTCAGAGCAGTCTTTGCTCACACTCTTTTTGGCTGTAATTAATGCATGTTGGTTTGGTGCATATAAATGTCTGACTAAGCAATTGCCTACATTTTGACCATAAAACAGGCATTAATAGGCCTGTTTAATAGTGTTTAATATTTAGATAAAAATCATGATTTCTCAATATTTCCATTCACAATTTTTGCAGCTTGAAGCCAAGTTCTATCTGCAATTCTGTATTCTGAGGGAAAAAAAGTAGCTGTTGATTAAAGGTATGTACTCTATCACAGTCATATGTTTTCCATAACCCTTGATGAAGAAAGTATCTTCATTTTTAAAACTCCCATTTCACTAATTTCCTATTTTCTCTGCTTCAACATTTCTACATTTTATAAATTATATTCATGTTAGATTCACACTGTGCTTAAGGTGTTTCTTCCTTATGTGAGAAAGTATATATAAGCTGCAAGGTGTTAAAGCCAATAATTGTTAGTGATGTTTTTCTTTCTAAAGAAATATAAAGGACACAATGTTCCATGAATAGACTGGTATATTATTAAGTCTGAAGAATTTGCCCAGATCTCTTAAAATCATACATTCCACTCCTGTGTAAGTGGAGAGATCCTCTTAATGTATTTACCTTCATTTTAGATGCAGGTGGTTTAAATGTGATGCTCTGGTTTAGATTCCAGAGCAAATAGGTTACCTATGATATTATCATTCCCAGAAATATATTGCCAAACACTGCCTTTCTCAAGCAATATGGTTAAAGGGTTCACTCTGTCCCCACTGGTCCTCTGCTTGAATGCTTTTCCCAAGCTGCAGATCAATCTTTAACTCCTCACTTTTAAATCAAGGTGAAATACCATGGAGAAGAAAGGGAACATAAATACTTCCAAAATCCAAGCAAATAGGTTTTCTCACTCTTCCTTCCCTCTCCTAAGCAAGCTATGAAAGCCCATGAAGTCTTCTCTGTGCTGGACCCAGGTATTTTCAAATTTTTTGAACCAATTTCTAATGTTTCAGCAGAATATATTTTTTTCCACGACACCTTCTGATGCTGTTACAACCTTCAACTGAGTATCAGAAACATTTTGCTATGGGCATGAGAAGTCTGTCACTTTAGAAAATTTCAAAAAATATCAGTAGCATATCAGAAGAATTTTCCTCCTGTGGGTACCCTACCCTTTTCTTTGCATGGTGTCTTGCATGACCTGGGCTTCCTCTGTACCTCGAACAATCCAACTCTGCAGAGCTTCTGTTTTTCTGCTTTCAGAAGCTGTTCTGGCAACAGACGGATGGTAACTTTCTATCCAAAAGTTTAAAGGTGAAAGGAGTTTGGCTTTTGGGGCGACTTGAACTTGTTTATGTCTTCAGCATATTTGAAATTTCTGTTAAAATATTTACCAATGTATTCATGAAATGCGAATAGTTGAAGGAATGCATTTTAAGCTAATGCCCTCTCCCAGGTTAATGATTAATACTGTGAGAACTCAGCTTGGTATTTACTGTATCATGACACAAATACATTGAACTCCAAGCAAGCCATTATCTATTTTATTTATTTGGTTTTTAAAGTATGCCATGTCAAATTATTAACTTCTGGGGTAGAACGGTGGTAAAAACATGAGTCAGGCAGTCCCCGTGGAGCCCTGTGGGACTCATTTGTTCACACCCTGTGTGGTACATAAAGAACGTGGTTCTTATAGGAGAAGGCTTTCTGTTTCCAATGCAAAATCTAAATCTTTAGATACATTTTACAAAAATATTCATTTCTGTCTTAATTACTGTAACCCTTGCATTCTCCGTCTGTCACTTGTTATGATAGTAAACTGCACCTTCTCTGCATATATACAATGCTATTTATTTCCTGTGGGAATGAATTTTTAAGTTATTTTAAGCAGAGAAGGACTTGAGGTTCTCCATTTCTTAGGTACTAAGAAACTTCAAGATCAATTTTGACTCATGCTGAGATTTTTCAAATAGTTTTGTTTTCATTTAAGCTTTATGTATGTTCAATTTTTAATTTTGTTCTGCTCCTTCTCTTTATCATCTTTGAACAAAAATTTATTTAGAAATTGAAAGGGCATTTTACTATATGATAATAATTTAAGTAATTCAGTCATCAGTAGTAACTATTCAATATTTCTCCCTTAGAAAACAGATGGAGTTATAAAACTGATATAGGTAAAGTAGAGGTCAGTAGAGAAAGAGATTTAGTAAAGCACGTTTTGAAATTTGGGAAATTTATTTTCTGTGTTTCTGACTTAAATGACTCACAAAAAGTAGTTTGAAAAATGGCCTAACTGTTCATTTGAGTTTTTGGACTATGCTAATGGAAACAAAGAAAAAATTTTGCTCATTCTCGGTATTTAAAAAAGTCAAAATAGCAAGTAGAGAATATGCTGTAAAAGGATGTATTCATCAGGAGAAAAGATGACTTGAAAATTTGGCCATTGCTGAATGTCTTTGAAATTCTAATTTGTGTCAACAAACATGCCTAATTCAAAATCAGTTTTCAATGGACCAACTAAGGGCACTTTACTCATTTATTTCCCTACCAGATTTTGGTATTATCACAAACATGTCAGCACTGTGGCTATTAAAAAAATCAAAATTTTCAACCTTCCTAATTCTGTAGGAAGAGTGTTTTATTTCACTAGAAAAACAGGTATTTTGCTTGGAATGGAAATATTACCTTTCAGGAAAGACTGCCTGGAAAATTCTGCCTGAAATGTGAAAGCTTCAGAAAGTTACAAAAACCTAAAATTTTTAGAATTTAGATTAGAAGAAAAATACTTGGACAATATTATCTATCCTATTGTTAAACCTGTAACTAGACCTCCCTTGTCTGCAAAGACTTTAAGGTTCTAATTCCATTTTGCAATTCCTAATTTGTTCATGGTAAGCCAGCCACAGTTTAAAGGCTCAAAGGTGTTTCACCTAATTTTTCTTATATCTCCAGATAGTGCATGGCCAAGTTATTTAGATACAAATAAGCCTTGAGAATATCATCAAATCCATTCTAATTTCATTCATGCCTTGGAGATAATAATTTAAAGAGCTAGTCACTGCTTGCAATTAAGCATGGAGAAAATAGATCCGTCCCATAATTTATGTCTGCAAAGGTTGGGCTGGATTTGTAATTAATGTTTGCTCCTTTTAATGAAATACTCCAAAGGTCTGCACTTCTGTCATTCATGGAGGTAATTTTTCAATTGATTAGTAAAATAATACTTGAAAAGTAAATGCACCTGCTTTAGCACAGAAATGTCTTAGTCAAGTAGAGACAATGATTGGAGTGCTAAAAAAATATCATTTCAATACAGTAGAGACTGGAGTTTTACTCCTCCAGAATTCAGAACTCCCACTAAAGAGAAAAAAGAGAAAAGGTAATTAAACCTCCAACAACTTCTTCAGCATGCTTTTATCCAGTTTAATTCCTGAGTGGTTTTCAGCATAGCTAAATACTTTTAGGAACACATGCCTGAATTGTGCATTTGTACAAGTGAAATATGTCTGGAAAGCATATGTTACAGCAAAACATAATTTTCGTATTTGTCTAGCTTAGAATTTTGAGAGGGCATGAACAAATAATTTAAAATTGGAAATTTGTTTCCATCTAGAATAAACACTTAGAATTTGACAGCTCATTTGGATTCTATTCTTATTTCCATTTCAGATTTAAAGCTGTTCAAGCGGGCAAAATGGCAAGACTTGGGAGGTAGGTTTAAAATGGCTTGTTATGTCCTTCCTACAAAACAACCACTATCAAGGAAAATTAAATAAAATAACAAGCCACTTCTGACTGTTTTCAGGGAATTGATAAGGATTTCGTTTGAATTAATCCCTCCAGAAGGCATGTTCAGTGACTTCTTCTACTTTGTTAATTTAGTCATTTTGACACAAAGTCTTGCTATTCCTCTACTACAGACACCTCACATTTTGTAGCAGTGAGCATTGTGGGAATTGACTGTAAGTTGATTAGACAGAATGCAGAGCAGAAGCCACAACCTATGCCAGATTTCTTGGGGGCCACAAACATGGTGATCCAAGAGGTTTTGAACCGTGCGTCATCTGGGACAAGCATTTTGCTTTCAGAGAAAGAAGCAAGAGAAGTGAATAAATGTGGTGAAAGAAGCCCTTATCTGGTACTCAGCCTAGTGAAGCAGAGTAATCCAGACAGTGGAACAAGAGAATGTGTGTCATCAGAACATTTAACTTTAAGGATAAAAGTTTATGGTTTTAATGCTATGGTTTTAAGTGAATCATCTGAAGAATCCAGCTATTATTAAAGCATGAGCAAAGCAGCATCTGAGGACTTTTAAAAATCTGCACCTTGAACTTAGTATAACTCCCATTAAAGTCAATGCATGCTGAGTCAGACTTTAATTCTTTTTGCACCCTAGAGATTCAAAAGGTGAAAATCCTGGCACTACTGATGTTTTGCCATTGACCTTGTAGGGTCAGGATTTCATGCTAAAAGCCATAAAATGACACTGACATTTCGTCATTGCTGTCTTGGATCAGATTCATAACAGTGACCCAGGAGAGAAACATCTGCATAATCCATTACTACTGTGCATCTACCCAACACTGTCTCACCACCTTGTTTAAAGGGAGGGAATAATCTATGATTTTGAGCTGCCTTTATTTTAGCTCAAATGAAGAAGAATGGAAAAATCCTGATATTCATTTTTCAATCACTTTATTTAAACGTTCTATGTAAATTCTTGGTTATTTTATATTTTATGTCAATTTAATTGGAAAATTCTCTTTTCAAAATGAAGGAGGTTTTGTTGGGTAGTTTTGGTAATTTTTTCAATACTATTCTAAAAACGGTTTGTAGTAAAACCGGAAGGCAAATTTCAGATTTATATTCCCTTGTGAATGAAGTGCTTATGATTTACAGTGAAAACTGTGAAGAGTTTTTATAATTCCTTAATGATCTTTAATGAAATATTTAATTAAAGACCAGCTGGAAAGATATTCTTGGTTAATAAAAGGAAATCAGGGAATGAATTGTTTTCTATAATGGCAGAGGACATGCACTATGTGATAGATGCTACATATCATTAGTAGTTAGATATAATAAACTGATAAAATATAAAATTATTCTGCTGGCCCATATTAAATTGTTTTCCAGATTGAAAATGCAAAATATTGGCTGTACATTCCAGATGATAAAAGTAATAGATTCCAAACTCATGGATACAAGTGTACTGAAAAATACAATTTAAACCTTGTGCAGGAAATAGTCCTATATATAACGTGGCTACTGATTTTCAGATTTCTGATGCTGTAGAAGAATATGAACCAAAATGTGTTGCCAGTTAGAGTGAAAAACAACTCTACTGAATTCAGTGGAGTTCCTTGAATTTGCTGAAATTGATAAGCTTTCCCCTTGCCGTTCTGTGCATATTTCTCTAAAAAAACAGAGATGAACCAATGAAAATCACATTCACAGAAATAGAGCATCACTGAAAAAGAAAAACTTTCTCATCTTATTAAAGGAGAAATAAAGCTCAGCAAAAATTAAATTAATTTTAATTGCATGAGGCTTTGCCTCAGATTTGTTGGATCACTTGATGCTGTAATTTCTTGGCTATTCTAGATAAGCAAATACACAGAAGATTTGTCATCTCTGTCCTTTCTGCTAGTCTCTATTGCCCTACATTGCAACTTTTACATGGTTTTAACTTTGCAAACAGAATTATCTAATTCATCACATACTAATTAATTATATAATTTAACAGCTTTTTTGGTTATAAGCTGCATATTTTCCTTCTGTGCTGCACACAACTGACCGTGAAGGATATTGAAAACATATCCATAAATTTGTCAGCTGCGATCTGACAATAACTAGATGACAAGAAAAAAAATCATGCTTTTGGTAAAGCCCATCTAGGACAAATTGTACAGGAAATTTCTCCCAGCTGCTGCTTGTTATACACTGGGCCAACTGCAGCCAATGTAATAATCTGGAAGCGGGTCTGAAACCCAGGAAAAGATCTGTGAAAATACAAACCTGTAAGAGAAAGTATCCAACGATGGAGGCAACTGCAGTAGAGTTAAAGCAGTCCTATTAAATAATGAGCAGTAATAGGTGACTGTCCGCTCTAAGTCACCCTTTAAAGCATCTGCTACCTGCTGCAGGCTACAGGATTAATTCTGAAACATGTAATTTAGCAAAGGATCAAGACTTCAGTCTGTTCAGTCTTCAGCAGCAAATAAATTGGTGGCAAATGCTTTGCCATAGGTTGTCGCATTACTTTGTGGCAGTCCCTGCATCCAATGCTTTCAATTATAATTCTGTTTCTTTCTTTTGACAAAGCTTGGTCCTCTGTGTTCCTCAACTCGGCTTATTTTATTAATTGCAACTTTGCAAATTTTTAATGTCTGTTTCTTCTTTCTAGGCTCATCTTCAAATACATGTATTTTTGAACCCCACATTTTCAGTGGTAAGAAATTCTCTCTGTGAACTGTCTGGTTAGGTGAATAACTTGTTTAAAGTCTGCATCCTTGCTTTAAAATTCATCCATTTTTGCTCATTATATTTGCAATAGAGTCATATTTTTAAAAATATGCTGTATGTAGAGGGGGAAGGGAATACCACTGTTTGCCCACAAGGCCTGTACCTTCTGCTACTGCTGTTTGTACTTAGCTGTGCATGCAGTTACCCAGTTTATGCTACAGCTCTGCTGGTTAAGGCAGTCAGCTTCTTGGGTAATTTTAAGATGTATTTCCAAAGCTACAAAGCTTTGAAGAACAGCCCCTCACTGCATCTTCTGCATAACTAAAATTGGAAAGCAAATCACCTGCTGCCACTACTATTTTTAGTAACATTCGACTGAGAACAATGCCTAGCTCAAAGCAGGGGTAGAGACTCTGGAAGCATAAGCAGAAGGTGTCACTGAGACAGAACTGTTATTCTACAAAAGGCTGTGTCACCCAAATGAACCAAATATTCTGCAGAGTTACAACAGACAGGTATCAGAGTAAAGCCAAACCAGGTACAGGGGGCAAACTGTTTCAAGTTCTCAGTTCTGAGCATAAGCATTTTAATATCATTTCTATTTAAAAATGTTCAATTATGATATTCCCTATTAGCTTGGTTTTTATAACTTTCATCCCAGTGATAAGCTTGCTACCCTACTAGAATCAATGGGTTTACATGTATTTAAGAACAGGCATAGCTTGAACTGCAGTTGATCTACTTATTAAAGCAGTAGAGGTTTACATGTTTCATTAGAAATCATAAATCCTGCCTGTGAGTTTTGTGCAAACTTTGTTTATCCTTCATTAAAACTTCTCTTTGTTAAGTAACTGCAGATACTGAGCCATTAGGTGTACTCATATTACTCAGTTTTGTTTCTCTGACCTCCTTCTGAAGGAGTCTACAGAGACTAATTTAAAAACCTCCCTTATATTCCTAGAGGAAAGTGGTGTGAACATTCCCGTTTGTGTCAAACAGCACTCAGAGTGCATATACTGACTTTACTGGAGTTACTTGGGCTTTCCACCACTCAGTGAGACCTTGGTGTCCTATGAGTTTTATGTAGTTGAACATCCAAGTCAGGAGTGATATAAAGTTTTTCAGGAATGTATATTTAAACACAGGTTAATAATAAGATTTTAAATGTTTGTTTTCCTCTTAGCATCAATGAAAGCATATATTTATGTGCTGAGCTCTTGAAAATTAATTTCCTGGACTTCTCTAGGGATAGAAGGATTGTGTACAATGCATGGTTTTTCCTTGTATTATTTATGAACAGAGGGGTATAATCTAGTAGCAACTCCCTTTGTGCACAATTTTTTAAGCTCTTGAAGTCACTTTAGTTGCACTGAACTTTGATATGAGAACGAAGCCCTCTTTCTCTTTATTGAGAGTTTTTCTTAGAATGTGAAACATGTTTACTTCCAGAATACCATGTAAATTTTCTTAAAGAGGTGCTTTGCAAATAAGCTATTATGGTACTAAAGAAAACATTGATTAGTTCTAAATGGCAGTAACAATTCAAGTGCATGTAAAGACAAGTGCATTTTCTTTCGATGTTAAGCCTCTGAATTTAATAATTGAAGGAAAAAATACAATAAGGTGCAATAGAAGAAGCATCTGTGAAGTGCATTATGCAATTATGAGTGCCATAACTACAATTGCCTTACCGCATCATAGGATGTTTTCTGTTCAGACTGTCTTTTAAAACAAAATATTTTTATTACTTTGTTATTTGGAAATATGTACTATTTGGAAAAGGTTGTATTTTTTGTGATGATTCTGTTGATTTAGGAAACCACTCTTGGTTCAGGAAATCCAAAAACTCAAGACACCATTCAAGTGAATACAGAATCCAGCTGAAGCAATCTGTTTATTTTCAGTCTTGTCAACATTGTTTTAACATGTGAAAACTCTGTTTTTAGGGGATTTCTTCCCCAGTTCCCTCAATTAAATCGTTACATTTTGCTTAGCATACGCAAGACCAGAATTATTAGAAGACAGATTTTGGCTGTTTATTGTGCTACTTGACTTGGAGAATTGTGTAAGTCATTAACTTTCTAGATCAGAGCCTGATTGTACCATTCACAGAACCTGTGCGCTGGAAAGAAGCTGTGTGATGGCTGTGTTTACATAGTCAAATTTGTTGCAAAAAGGAATACTATAACCTCTTCTTCATCACATGAAATAGGTCAAGAAGTAGGACTACAATTATAGCAGCAAAGATCTAGGTTGGACTTAAGAAAACCCACAAAACAACCCGATTTTTATAATAGTGAGATAATAAAGCACTGAAATATATAGCCTGGGAAATTTAGAAGTCTCTGTCTTTGGAAATCTGCAGGAGCAGGTTAAACAACAGCTGTCTGAAATGATACAGATACACTTGTCCCAACTCTCAATGTTTATTTCCATTATTCAAACAAAACTTCTGTGTTGCATATCAGGGTTTGGATTACAGGGTTTGATCCATTTTGTTTTGGCTTTATCCAGCTTCATGAGTAACCAGCAGTTACATGATTTATATAATATGTAACTGTGAAAATATAAATGCCACATTGGGAGATAGCAAACATATGTTATATTTCAAACCATATACTCATGGATACATTTTTGGCTTTCTGTTCACTTTCCTTTTTGTGTATGCATATACATTATTTTTGCATGACTTGTGCATACTTCATTCTTTGTTTATGTGTTTAAATTGCTGTTAAACACAAGATACAAATAGCAGTTTGTGTGTAATATTACTTTTTTTTTACATTTACTTCCCCACTTAGCAGCTCATGGAATTTCTTACAAGTATTAAAGGGAAAGCAAGTATTCAGAAAGTAGATATATTGGGGGGGTGGGAGTGAGACAGACGAATAAGGAGATAAGCAGGAAAAGAAAAGATGTAAGAAAAAATGTAAAGGATAGGGAGGATGAATTTAAAGCAGTGAATTATGATCCAAATTAGGATTCTAGGGACTGAAATTCAATTTTGCATCTTGAAAATGGAAGAAGCAACAGAAGACTTAGCCTGGATGACAGAGGAAGTACGTGTATTAACCAAGAGGTTGTACTGGATGAAGCTCAAAACTATAATGAGGAAAAGTGGTGGGAAGGTGTTTGGCCAATGAAACAGTTTGTCTGCTAGTGGAAATAAAAGTCTGATCCATAGTTCAGGGATTTTGGTGTATTTCCAATAACAAGCACATTTTAATTGTGATTAAGCTAAGGTTCCTTCATATGAAAGAAGTGTTGTGGTTGAAGTGTAAAAGTAAAGTATAAATGTTAAGAATAACTTTTCACAAAGACTTCCAAGAGTTCCTTCTTGTTCCTTATTAAAAATGTGGGGTGTAGGTTAGGAGAGAGTGGTGCAGTTTGACACAGCCATTTAGTGAAGGTGCATCTTGGTTGCTCAAATCACAGCTATAACCCCTCTGTGTGTTGCAGCTCTTCATATTTCATATCAAATTTTCTAAAGTCACTTGATGCCTTTTCCATGGATGCTGCTATGTGCATACAGATATGTACACACTCATTTACAGTGATTTCTGATCTAGCAGAGTTTTGTAAAGACCTCCAGCTCAATAGCATTAAAGGTGATAAATGAATGTATAAATCTAAGGGGAATGTACTAAAGTTAATAGTGAGGGTGGGTTTTTTTGCATAAAATAACTATGGTTTCCAACATTTTTCAAAGAGGTTCCATCTCAGCTTAATGTGTGCTGATAAAGATCTATTCTATACAACATTTCCTTCTTATCTCACCACCCCATATCTGCAGTGTTTCCTTATGTCTATTCCTTTTAAAATCCAATTTTCTAGTTATACTAGTATTTATTAAAAGCTTGACTGTGGGGTCTTTGTTTATCCAAAGATCTATTTTTATCATAACTGTTTGTAATGATTAAACCTCAACAACTTAAACACTTTACACAAAATAATGTATTTTCAATAAATTGAAATATTAACCAATCATATGTAATGGTTCAGTTCTAGCAAATGGATTGCTAGAAATCCTTAGGGTTTCATATAAATTGAAAACTGTATTGACTGACCAGGCTGCACTCGAATTACATTGCATTTGGATCAAAAAGCATAGAAAAAGTTCTCATTATAGTTCCCTGACATTAATTTGAGCATTTTTATATGTGTGTCCTATTAAGTACTTTAAGTGCTTTTTGATAATTGTGCTTTGTAGTTTTTACAGCACTTCAGCCTATTCCCAGTTCAATTTCCTCTTTTATCCGATGTTTGAAATATTGATTTCTGACAGATAAAAGCAAACCTTATAATCTCAGCAGCATGCAATAAGTGAGTAAGACGGGGCTGCAGAATGCATCAGGGAATGGTCATATTTGAAACCGTCTTTGTTTTATTACATTTCGTCAACAGAATTTACTTACCGCTTGCTGATATTTATGTAAAAGCAGGACTCCTGATAGTCCAGTGATATTACCAGTTCCTGGTATACTTTTGCATTTAGTAAGATAAAAGAAGAAACTCCCTTGGTGGTTGATGATTGCAGCTGCTTAAACTGCTGTCAGCTGGCTTGAAGTAACTGTGATTTATCTTCCTCAGATTGTGCAGCGTTCTGTCCGTGAACTTCCAGAGTTTGCATTAAAAAGTGACAGAAGATCAGAGTGCCAGAAGCTTCTCATATTGTGGCCCTGAAGGTAAAAGCAAAAGAAGCCATGCTTGGTCTGTGTTTGGGAACCATGTCCAAACCCTCTGCAAAACTCTTGTGACATGAGAGAGATCTTAAAGAAATGGGTTGGGATTTTGAACATGGACTAAATACAATTAAGAGATGCTAAGGAGTATAGACTTGGTGCTTTGTCTTGCATGTTTTCATGATGTTTTTTCTGCAATTTCTAAAAACTAGAAAGAGGAATTCAGTCCAATCCAATTTCTAGTTGATTAGTTAATGATGTGTTAGGAATTCAGTTTGCCTTTTTTTCCTTTTCCTTATCCTGTACAATCCAGTGTCTCACAAGTAACATTGTATTAAACATCTCTACATTAACACCTGCAGTAAAAGAGCAGAATATACAGGAAATTAGCTGCTTCACTTCTGGCAGTATTTCCTCTGAATTTGTGAAAATTTAGATCAGAATACTGTTTTAGAAGGTGAGAAAAGTTCCTCAGGTTACACAGTAGCTTTGGCAATCAATAGTAGACCTATCAAAGTGAGAACACAAGTCTCCATCCTGAACAGCAGGTTAGGAGCAAACTAAGAATTTTCTCTTGAGAAATACATTTTTGAGAGGGATCAATTTACCTGAGAATACAAGCAGATGAAATAAAGGAATGGGGGATATGATTTTTAATGATTTAGACATTTCTGAGATGAACACTAAGATTTTACTTAATCCCAAATTAGCAATTGCTAATTCAGTCACATGTTTTTGTGTTCAATCTTAGAAAAACTTGAAACAACCACCTTGTATCTAGGCCTTTACACACTTGAGTATAGAATTGTGTTCATACTAAGGACATTTAAAAATGTTATAGGAGTGAATTTTAATTATTATGATGGGCTAGAACTCTGCCAGTCACTTAGCAGTTAAAGTTTAATCTCCGATCAATTGAAGTTTTCATTACTAAGCAATTAACATTTAAAATTTTAAGTGATAAGTACTTAACTGCATTCTGGAAATAGTGGGTTGGTGGTAGAAAAGCCTGGCAGGGTTCTGAAGAATGTCAAGTCCGGAAAAGTGATTTGGTTAGGGCTGCCAGGGAGAAAAGAGCTTCTGAGCCCTACAAGCTTTGATCATAACTTATAAATAAAGGCCGATGGAACTGAGCTTGCTCAGTAGCAGAATGTGCTAGAGATGGTGCCTGTGGGGAAGGGAAAACAGTGGAGTAATTGGGAAAGTGTGGTTGTCTAGGAGTTGAGTTAATATGGTCAGAGCTAGAGGTCTAAACACAGGGATCAAGGTGCATGGCCCAGTCAGCCCTCTCTCCATCTGGGCTTGGCTGCTGACATCAAGGTGTGCTGAGACATTTACCTACCAACGTGTAAGCATAGGCAGAAAATGCTGTGGCTGATAGAAAATGAAGACTGACTGGAGCTAAACTTTGCAGCAAGGTTACCTCAGTGATGATTTGACAGTTGGGAAGCTTGGACCAGCAAAACCACAGAACTGAAATAATTCAAGATTTGTCAATAAGGAAAAAGACAAAGACACTGTTGGTTGAATTACATGTGTATTATATGTATATTTACCTTGAATATTCAAGTAAAAATCTATAAGCCCCCAAAACAGCAAAATAATCTCTCTATATGTTTTGGAACGTGCTGGTTGCGCCCAACCCAAATTTCTGTGTCTCAGCAGATCAACTCAGAGATATGTGCACATGCGCAGGTTACATTCCTATACATTCCACATATGCAGGTAAAGCATCAGCAGCAAGGATTCTGCAGTGGGTGATATAACTGTAGACAATCTCCATTAGAATTTCAGAGGAGCTATTTAGCATTTTTCATATTGCTTAGGTTATTTACAGTTCACTATTTAAAAGGAAAAAACATTGAGAAAGGTTTATCTTCTAATAAATCAAGACTATTATGACGTCAAGTCACAAAGCCTAAGGGTATAAAGGCAGTTGCAGAAGCTGCCTCTTGCAAAATATTATGTGTACTATATTATACTGGCTAGCTGAATTAAAAGTGCTTCTGTGAAGAATTAGAAACAATTAGAAATGAAAAAAATACAATGTGGAAAAAATAGGACTGACAATTTTTTGTTGAGATTCTTGTGGGAATCAAGTTGGAAAACAAGCCATTGAATACACCAATTGATATTTTCTAATGGTCTGTTTGAATTTGACGTTATATAATGTTGTATGCATGTGCATTCCAGTATTATAGCTGACAGAACTATCCTAATGTTTTTATCTGTGAAATTTCATTTTAAAATTTAAATCTCAGTGTTTTAACTGATAGCATTGAACACATCAAACTAATGCTGTTAAAACTATGAAGTGTTTGGAACAGTTTCAGAAGACCAAACTATAATATCCCTAACTTTGTATATGGGAAGGATTATATTGGCCTCAACCATCTAATTCTAAACTCTGGGACTCCAGTAGGCTGTTTGAGGACTTAGTGCTCTATGTGTATATATTTGCAAGTATTTTTAATATTTCTTCATAAAAGGCAAACTGGTAATATTAGAATATGTTTATATAATTAAAAAGTAACTTATCTACTTCATAAAAACACTGTAGACTGAATTCCTTTTTTACCTCAGTCTTTCCACCTTCCTCTTTCTCTTTATTCTCTTTGATGTCTGCAGCTGTTGTCTGACAAATAAGGCCAGCAGCTGCCTGCAGTGCTACTGTTTTACCAGCTGCTAGAGGTCTGCCTTCACCAGGCACCGGGTCCTCTCCCGGCCCGTGGTGCAGGGGGTGTTTGTCAGCCTGGTGGCACACACAGCCTTCAGCTGACAATTCAGTCTTGTCACGAGCTCTCAGCCTGCAAGTACCCGGAGCTCGTGTGCTCGTGTTGATTCCCTTGTTAAACAAAGTGTCCAAAGTGTCAGAAGAATGAATTCAAGCACGTTACACTACATAACCAAATGACAATATTTCTCTCATTTTAGCTCCTTAATATCATCTTCAGCTGAGTGGGAAAGAACGCAGATTGCATGACCCTGGGGAACTTTGTTTCAACATTTATTATTGGGAAAAGTATGCCTTTCAAAAGATAAAATGTATTTCAAATATCAAATCTCTCCCTGTGCTGAGCTAAATGCTGCCTTGATGTATGCATTGTACACTCTAAGTTGACAGATGTGAAGTACAAGTAAGAGCAGAATTCGACCAGCTAAATTTAACATAATAAGATTACAAATACTACAAGGGCAAAGGATTTTCTAAACATTAAATGCTACAGTGTGCCTGAATTCTGTTTTCAGATTTAGTCCTAGATAGTCTGGTTGTGGGGCTGCACAGTAACAAACCAGCAAAGAAGTATCTATATTTTGAGATAGGGGTCTTAAATGTACAGTGTTTAGAGTGACAGCTACTCATTGATGTACTGGGAGGATTTTATCTAAGTTTACCCTAATATTTTAGCCTTTTTCCCCCCTTCCTTTCTCAAATAATTAGAAAACATTCTTATCTCAGAATATATTCCGGAAAGTGTTCGATTTGCTTGAATTATTTAAAGTTATAATAGGAGGGTTTTTTCCTGAGTTCTGGGGAGGTTTTATTGTTGTTAATAAAACCTGTTTTTAACAGTGTTTGCAAATGCGGAGCACATGGTTCCGCTGAAACTTTTACCTGTGACTGGGGCAAAGTTTTATCATAGTGAGCCACTGTCATGGCCTTGTCTTTACTGCTCTTACCATAGAACAGTCACAGAAGGAATTCCCACGTGAGATCTTGTACACCAACATTTTTTCAGCAGCTAAATGTAACAAAATAAATTCGTATTTCTGTGCAAAACCACCACTCACACAGGAGCAGATAGGGAATATTCCAGTGATATAGGCTCCTAACAAGCTTTTCTCAGTTTCACCAGTAGTGCAATGTCCAGAAAAAAAAAAAAAAAGATAGCAAAATACCTCCTTTGCAACAAAACAGATAGTAGCTCGGTAGTTAGTGCTTATCAAGGTGAAATCTCAAGATTCAATAAGAACAAATTTTTCAGAAAGGTTGTAGTGTTTAGCTCTCAGGTATCACTGGTTAACAGAGTACATTCTAGGATGATAGGTTATTCTTAACTTTTGGGTTCACCTGCCCTTGCAAATGATTTGTGGGAAAACATAATTCAGTGGGTATTTTCATCAGTATTTTGTAAAAGGTCTAGAAAAGCACATCAACACAAATATGCCCAAACACGACAGTGGTGGTCCAGGCAGTCACCTGAGAAAAAGAAATGCAGACTGAGCATGTTATACCAGAGCAAGAAATGGAACTATGGTTGTTTCCATTACCAGTCAAATGAGCAGATTATTGGGATGGTGGATCCTCTGAGTAGTTTTGAAGGCCATCCCTCATAATCTTTTCCAATCATTCCATTCTCATTTAAATAAAAAACTGACTTTCCAAACCCTTTTCTGTCAAGCTCTAATTACTTAGTTCATTGTTCAAATCATTCTCTTTATATACTGCAGTTGGAAGGTAATATGTAGCATACAGACAAAAATATCTCCCTTATAATGCTCATCACTGTAACCATGCACTCTGGGGCAGGCCTGTGTGCCCCAGTTGTGCATCCAAGAGGTTAAATTTAAAATTTGTTTGCAAGTACCACAATTTCAGTGGTATTTGACCACTTATCTAAAGATTAAATGTGGCTTTTAAATTGTTCTCTTGAAGCAAACCTTGCTGATGTTGGGATTTGGGGAGATATTTTACTGAAACGGATTATTTTTTAAAGAGATAGTTTGGGGAGGGGGGTGGTGTGGTTTTTTGTTGGTTTGTGTTTGGCTGGTTGGATGGTTTGGTTTGGTTTTATTGTTGTGGCAAAGATAAATGTGAAGTTTAGTAAAGCTGTTATTACTAAGGGGGGAAATAAACCAGCTACAACTTCATTCCTTGAATTAATCAGATCTTTCTGGAAGATTGCACAAGCTGACTGAAGGAGACCATCCACATTTCCCCTTTCCCAGTGATGGCATTAGCTCAGCCTGCATGGTCTCTGCCAGGTTCCCATAGGACTTCTGATTTCTGACTTGGCTTCTTTCCTGACTACTGCCCTATCCCCTCTCCATCTTTGTCCAGTGACTCTTCTTCCAGCCCTAGAGCTATAATCTCTTGGGATATTGTTTTTAGGGCTATTTTAGCTAAAGATAGCTAGATTTTTATTCACATATTTTTGTCATAGATCCGGGGGTTTTTTCCCCTTTATTTTCTTTTTAGAAGTGAGTGGATATTGGTGTAGCATCACTCTAGCAATAGCTTACCAACAGGCTTCTTGGCTGTTCTGTGGACTTACAGAACTCAGGTCAGTTTATGGAACTAAGGTCAGTCAGAAATGTACTTTGTCAAAGAAGGCAAAGAAGATTGTTGTCAAAATTAAGAGGATTCACAGAATCCGCATTTTCTTTATAGGGGAAAAATGGAAGAAAATAACTGCTTTTTTCAACATATGCAGGATAAAATGTTTTCATTTTTCCTTCCTACATGACTTCTTTTCAGAATTTGGTTTTTGTGTATTACACAACTACAGGGGAATTGATTCCCTACCAGTACTGGCAGGACAGTAGTAAGGAGAGCCTGGGAATTGTGTCTCGTTACCTTAATGAGGGAAAGCTGTGAAGTGAAACAGCAGGAACTTGATTTGAGGAAGCTGCCATTTTTGAGTTTGGTCAGAAAAAGTTGCTGACTGTATGCAGCTCAGGAGCCATGGGGATGTGAAGAGATGTGTCAGTGGACTGGTGAGTGAGTGGGGCTGCTTGGGGGGGGTGGTACCCACGAGCTCTTTCACTATGGACTGAGCCACTGAGGCCACTGCTTGCTGACACCAGTTTCAGAGTAAGCCATAAAGGTTTTTATCTTTTTGTTAGAAGAAAGAATTCTGGGCTCAAGGAAGCACTGCCTAGGATTAGAAAGGTATGAAATTTGTGTAGTGTGTGCTAAATGAAATGAAAGCTGCCTGCATAGCCCTTCAGGGGCAGTCTCTTAGTTCAGAGTGTTGTCTTAATTTTATCCTCTTGACTCATGCAGCAAGCACCTATATGCTAAAAAAGAAAAGTAGGTTCTTCTATAGCAGTATTTTATGTAGGGATCATGCTGCCCAGGATGAAAATAGGGCTTGGTACAACATTCCTGAGCACTGTGTAGTCAGGATCTGGGTGTTTAGGAAAGTGCAAAGAGATTGACTAGGAAATGCTTTGAAGTTTTTTTCCCATTGCCTTTACATATGGCTTCTTATGGAAATGGCATCTTCTCCTGTGAGAAAGGGCATACTGTGCTTTCACCCCTGACTGCATGGGCAGCATCATATTGCTGCTTAAGACAAGCTTGCTCTGCCTTTTCAAGAGGATCTATTATCTATGTTTTTAGTCCTCTGTTAAGATCAGTATTTGCTTTTTTTCAGCTCTGAGCCCAAGTGGAGGGAGTTCCCCTTTGTCTACTAAGATATAACATAAAAAAATACCTGTAGGGCACTGTACAGTCCTGGCGTGTGCTTTGCTTTGGTACTGAAATATGAGCAAGAATTAATCACCGGTGCAACTCACTAACATGAAAATGAGTGTTGTACATTGAGGAACAGGTATTCCTGACAACAAATACTGTATTTGGCTATTAATGAATGACCCTAATTTAAAGAGAAAAGAAAAAAAAAAAGGGTAGAGATAAAAATTGTAAAATAAAGTTGTCCCTGTAGTAAGATCAGACATTCAGCTGTTATAAATTGGCAATGATCCACTGGCTTCCACACAGCTATGCTGATCATGCCAGCTGAAGGACTGACCCTGAATGTTATCAAAGTTTTCTTGGAGGTGGCAGGAAAATAAATCCTTTACAATTTCCTCTTTAAGAACTCAGGATTTCCGTTTTTATAACTGCAAACTTTCAGAATGAAATGTGGAGCGCAGAGACAGGCAACACCACGCTGACTGTATTTGATTAGGGTAATCCTTTTTTCCTTCTATGTGGTTACTACAGCCAAGCAATTATTTATCATACTATCAGTTGCTTGAAGCACTGTAGACTACAGGTTAAATATTCTCATGTCAATGTGAGCTTCTGCTCCAAGGTCTCATTGAAATCTAATGACTTTCATCTTCAAAAGAAATTTTAATGAGCTCAGAGTATCTACCCTTCTGTTTTAATTGTTGTACTTTGTACACTTCACATTCTGCAGATCAAACCCACCTATTTTTCATTTTTTTCCCACCTGAAAATGCTGTTGACAAGCTCTTTCCGGAGCTCTCTTCTTCTGTCCACTTTTTATTGGTCATATTCATGTAAGATATAAATCCAGAAATATGCAACACATGCACATTTAAAACCCGTAACAGATCTAGTACTTACCACTGAAGAATGTAACATGTGCCAGCCACTGTTACTTTGATTAGCCTGAAATCAGAGATGTCTCAGATACTGGTGTCTGTAACAGTCAAATAAACCCATTAAATAAGTGGTGGTAAATGTATTTGGTACGAGTACCAAAACTTCTTCTGGACTGCACGTGGAACAAAGCTCAAAAAGGGGTATTGCTGTGCCTCTCTATGTAGACAGCTACATATACACTGTTGTCCTGTTCTTTTCTCACTTTGTGGGCTGCTGTGTGCATGTCTCAGGTGCCATTTGTTCAGTCCCATTGGCATCTTCGCACATTCTTGCGTTTTCATAATCCCCTTTTTGCTATGAGCATCCTTCTTTCACTCATCCTCATAAATATTAATTACTGTGGTCTGGTTGAAATAAATACAGTTAGACAGCTTTTCAAGTGGAAAGTTATTGGGTTGTTTCTAAGATGCTGTAGTCCTGAATTCAAAATTCTGGTCAATATTTAGAATGTAAATGAAATGGGTGTGACCTGGGACTGGCTGCCAGCAGTTGTAGGGGTTGTAGCTCTCTCCAGTATCTGGCCTTAATAGTTAAGTTTCCAGTATTCTTAACAGGCAGCATTTGATTTGTTCTGTTCCACCAGCTCTTTAGAGAAAATTGTCTCCCATTCAGTTTCTTATAAAATTTTATAATTTATGGCATTTTAGTACCTTGCATCTAAGTGTGAAACTTTTCTGTGTCAAAGAGAGTGAGCCTGGGAAGTCCTTGGCATTGCATGATAGACTGAATGAATGCAGACTGAGGGATTCTTTGATCAGCTCTACAGATCTAGAATTTATTTGTTATTGTGCTCATCTGGTTGTACAGCAGATGAAACTCTAGAGAGCTGTACAATACTACTCCAATTACAACAGCTAGCAGGCTGTTAAAATTATGGTCTCCACTCCTTACTAAAGGTGGGCCACCATCAAATCTGGGTATAAGATGTTAATATGTGCTAGCAAAAAGTCCAACATTAATGTTTTTACAAAGTTTTTTTTTACTGTATGAAACCTTCTTGGAAGAGTTTAGCATGTACTTGATTGTGGGAAATGAGGAATGCAGCACAAAAATATTCTGCTTACATTTCAAAAATGTATAAAATGCATCCATCATGGAAGATGGAATTGGATGTGTATTACACTCAAGAATGGTTCAGACCCTTGAAGCTCTACAAAATCTACATGGTGTTTAGAATAAGTATTAAATCTCTTTTCAAGATTACCGAAGTAAAGTAGTGAGACACAGATCTAGATCTGATCTAAGTATTTGAGTATTTTTTAAATTATTTTTAGAAAAGAAATTACACACGAGTAGTTGTGCTCATCTCCTTATATGGTGCTCCGGGTTTAGAACTAAATTACCAGTTATTAAGGAATTTTCAAAATTGCCCTTTTTTAGCTACTAATTTACTATCAGCCATCCAAAGACAGATTCGTAGGATATAAATGAAATGCTATAATTATACAAGGGAGTGGGTCACTGACCTTTGGATTGCAATATCTTGTCTCTTTTGTCCTTTCCTTATACCACCCAGTCTACACGATGAAATTGCATCTTTTTCTTCGGTTGTCTCAAGAATGAGGTGGTATTGGAAACTAGTGAGGCATGGCACAATGTAGGTGTTCATAGCTTGCAATAATTTACCCATTTTCATTTTGTTTGATTTTATTAACACCTGTGTCTCCAGGGAACACAGGGAGCAGGGGAGGAAAGGAGAGAATACTTCAACAATAATCTAATGATCAGCACTTACACTCCCCCCCAGCCCTGCTGTTATGTCAAATGTCAAGATACCTCACAGCCAAGCAATTTATAAAACAAAATGCGTATCTCTAAAGGAAGAGGTGCAGATGGTAGAAAGCTGTGTGTCATGCCATGCACACGTACATGGAGGACAGCAAGGGAGTCATTAAAAATATGGATTTCTTTTGTGATGCAGTGGCTGTTTGTCAGCTGGTGTAATTGTCATACATCAATGGAACCACTCAGAAATATAACATCTGAGGAATTAGTCACTTAATGGAAGTTAATCAAAATTCTTTATAGAAGAGTGATAAGGGATTCTTGAACAAAATTTGGAGACAAAGGAAAAAGCATATGAGGAAATATGGGGTTGCAATCTGCTGAAGTTTCATCTGGGTATTAGTTTCTGGAGTATTTCTGAAGATGTTGGTGTTCTAGGCAGTAGAAGACAAAGATTTGCTATCAGGTTAACCAAAACATTCTGAGAATTGAGAAATTACAGTAGTTACAGATCTGATTTAAACATAATCAAATTCAACTGCAAACTTTTCAAGTCAGAATCATAAGAGTTTTGTTAATGTCATTTCCTTTTCTCCTTTTTGGTTAGAAAACTTTTTCAATACAGTATAAACAGAGCATTATATTGACTTAGCTGTCATTATTGTATTTTTTGTAATATTCTGAAAGTAAATAAATCTGAAAAGAGTACTATGGGATTATCCCTATTTTACTAATAAGTGTGATTAATTGATCTTGTTTTTTAACAGATTATTTTTTTCTTTACTGCTAAATAAATCATATGTGAATTCTCCATATTCAGGGAAATGTTATATATTTAACAAAGCTTTTCTTAAAAATCCTATTTGCATTTCATTTCTAAATATGGTTCTCTGTATATCGTATTAAACTTCTGCCACATTACAAAACAAAAAGCCATAAAATAGCTCAGATTTATACTCTCTTTTCATAGGGACTTAATATCTGCAATATCTGACTGTGGTGATACAACTATTGTGGTTATATGCTCTGATCTTTCAGATATGAAAGATCAGTGTGTTCACAATCTCAGTGGGAGGTTTTGTTATTTTCTTTGTTTTCTTGTGATTCATATGTATGGGAATCTGGTGAGAAGGAGGAATCGAGAGAAAAGGAAGGGTAAGAGGTGCAAAAAAATACACAAGTAATTCCTTCTCATCACCTGTCTTATCCTAGGAGAAACTGAAAGTAAAACAATTTTTAAGAGAGTGGTATTCCAAGAGTTTAAAGTGTGGAAAGAACAAATCAAGCTTACTGCCCAGTACTCCTTTCTGACTCTTTATAAACATCCTCATTGATTTTTTTTTTTCTCTTTGGGTACGAGACTAGAAAAAGTAGCAGTGTCGAGTTTGATATTTAGCAAAACAAAAGGTCGTTGTAATGTCTTATTCTGCAGGTACCATTTCCTAATAAGAGCGCTCAAGGTGCAAAATACTACATCAATAAAAGCATATGGAAATAGAAGGTATCGAGTGAGGTCTAAAATAGTGGGTTGCACACTAAGAGAAAGCTGAGTTTAAACAGTATATGTGAATTGAAAAGCCTGTATTCTCTTTTGAGCAACTTGGGGTTTGAGGTCTTAGGACTGAGTACGAGAGCACAGCATATAAGGGTGTGCTGCTCTGCAAAGGATCTCTGAGCTAACCTGGGGTAACCCACCTCTGCAGTCAGAAGCAGGGGAGTGAGGTGATACTGCACTTTTATTGCAATCACTTTGTGGAGCTTTCTGGTGCCAGAGCTCGTGTTTCTGAATGCACACCTGAGCTCGTGTTTCTGAATGCACACCTGCAGCATCGAGGTGGCAGCTCATTTAGAGTTACCACCAGTATTTATATACATGGCAATACATCAGAGTAATCAACCTTATCAGATCTGTGGTTTAACATGCCTGTGAATCATTGGTTTCACTCAGTTGATTTTTTTAATAATCGGGCTTTTTAATTATATTTGAACATGGCTAAGGTTTTAAACAAAACATTATTTAAAATGTAAGATCAAATGTTTTTTCTCCCTGAAAATATTGCCTGGTCAAGAAAAAAAAAAAAGCTACCGTTGTTTGTGGGATTAAATTCAATCTTGTGATTTTTCTCAGTTGAGTGAGGGGAACATGGGTAGAGAGAAAGACAAAAGGTTGTGCAACAGCAAAAAGAAAACCACGACAGATCATCAGAAAATGAAAATTAAATGCATATTCGAAGAGTTTCTGGGATTTGCTATGATTGTCAGTTGTCTTAAGCACAGGTTTTGGTTGTGAGGTACCAGTTTTTTAGCAGGCAGCAGGAACTGAAGGTTGTGACAGTCCTGTATTGCTTTAGTGCTGTAGGGTCTAAGTTCTGGGAAGAGTGAAAGGTGGTCAGCAGCTGCATGAACAGACAAACTCTGATGTTATCTTCCTCCTCTGTCTTGATCTCAGTCGATCATCTGTCACATGTTGCTGTGTAAATGTGCAAGAGTGAAATGAAGTCAGTGGCCTGGCCCCACTGTTCACTAAGAGCCAGAGCCACATGGTGTGCAGGTGGGCAGTAGAGTTGCCCTGGCAATGTAGGAGGGAGAGGAGTGTATTAACAGATTCAATAATTTACATCCACGTGTGTATGTGCCCACACTATTACTTTCTGTTGGTAACTGCTCTTTCTGAATTGAAGCACCTCTACACTGCCTTCTCTTTTGCAAACAAAATGAGTAACACAAGTTGCAATTGTCAATGGATGCTAGTTTGAAAAATGATTCATACACAGTGTTCTGGCCATCTGTGTGCTAACATCTGGATGGAGAGCAGTTTATTCCCTGATGGAATGGTGCTTCTGTCCATCTAGTTGACTTAACTAAAACTGCAGTCTGCCTTTGGTGAAGAACTGCATGTAATAAAATGTGATACTTATGGGGTTTGTCTTTTCCTTTCCCCATTGTATATTTATTTGAAAGAAATCAATATCCCTAAGGAACCTTGGTCAGAGGATTATTGGGAGTGTTTAGAGGTGAGCAGTTGCTGTGCAGCACTAGGAAACAGAGGTTGCAAACAGAAAGCAATGGAACCCCTCTGACCCAAACTGCATTCTGCTGAGTGAGGTGAGATGCTGAACAACACCTCCTTCTCTAGGGATAAAGGCAAAATAATGTTGCATTCATCCTCTTGAGCAGTGCTTCTGCTTGCTCTTATGTCAGAATCCTCAGGACATCAAGAAAAGCATAAAGCATGAAATCTCACCAGAGCCATAAGCCTCTCCTCACCTCTCTCATCCACTCTTACTGTAATCAACCTTCAGATCCAGGTGGCTTTTGTGGTAGTCTTTGAGAGATATTGGCAACAAGGTTCCAAAAGAACAACAATATTCAATTCTATATGGTATGGGGGGCTTTTTGTTGTCATTCCTTAAGAATTTCCTGTTGGGAGAAACAAAACAATGTAAGACTTTGAGTTCAACAAATCATTGCAAGAAACCAGTAGGTGCATTTTTCCCCAAATGCCACTGCTGGTGGCTTGTGCTTCCTTTTTTCCATACTGTCATCAGTAACACTATTACTAAGTATGCTTATGTCTACCTAATAACCTAATTGCAGTTGTGCCAGGATTGGTAACACATGATGGAACCTCACAATAACTAGTCTGGAAATAAGAAGAGACTATTTTTTGGGTAGCTTAGCAGTAACGTTCAAGATGCTGTAGTTGTCTGTGCCTGTTTCTTATTTCTGCCTATGTCTATGACAATGATCTCTTCTTTCCAAATCCTGACTCTTTGATTTTAAGAAAGGCAGATTTGGTGAGTGCTGGGGGTGTCTGGCATGTCTGAAGTTGTAGTGTGTCAGTGAAGTAGCCACAGGATGATTCCAAAGATCTAATTTGGAAATTGAAATAGCAGGAAAAATGGAGCTCATGTGGAAAGGACTGTCTCAGTAGTGCTCTTGGAATTCTGTTGAAGAAGGTGCTTTCTGAAGTTATTGCTTAGAAGAGTCAATGACTGATCTCTTGATCTGGTAACTAGGGAAACCTCCTCAGTCATCTGTGTGTTAGACATCCTGCAAGCTTTTCAGTAGTATATTGAGATTCATCATTGGAGGTAGGCGGGTTTGATTCCTCAGCATTAATCGTTAATTTCCTATACACTCAGAACAAAATTCTTTGCTAAAATCACTCTTTTTTTTCTTCTCCCCACACCCTCTCCATACAATTCACTGCACCACTTTGATCTACTCTGAAACTCTCAGGTCGTGTCAAATACCTCACATTCACTTCACTAATCTGTGCAACCACAGCAAACATTTGCCCAAATAGCCATTTAGCTTTCCAAATAGTCATGGGTATGCAATTTTGCAAGCTTGTATGCAAATTATTTAGCTGTGACTTTTCCTGTGCATAGAGGTAATAATTGTAGGTTTTACCTAAGATCTGTTTTTTAACAGTAAAATATTCACACTCAAAGGATGGGATGCCATCCAGAAGGACCTTGAGAAGTGGGACCATGAGGTTTAATAAACCTTGGGTAATTTGAGGACCCCATCATTTCCCTCTGTGAAGAATTTTGTGATGAAATCAGTGCAAACTTGAATTTAATTCAGATTGAATTAAAAGCTCCCTTATAGGGAAGGGCAGAGAAACATCTCTTGATTTTATCTTCATTGAGGGCGCTTCACTCTTTTACAGTTTGTTCTTTAAAGCTACACAGACTTTGGTGCTAAAGCAGATCAGTGTTCAATTTGTCTACAAATTCCTACAAACCTAACTATAAAGATTTAGGGTCTCTTCTTCCAGGAACAGTGACTTTTCGTATATCCTCCCAAAATCTGAACATCACACAGCTACTGGATACTGCACTTTAAAACACAGTGGAAATAATTTAGTCAAATAGAATGCAGTTATCTGTGTCTTGTTTTTGACTAGGACAAGAGGGTTAACAGCTTGATAAGTAGAATGTGGTCAGCTGGGCCAGCATGTTTCATGACTGGAAAAATCCTGAAGAGACAAATTGAGTGTACATTAGTTGACTCGTTCTGAGGGCCTAGTGCTGATAACTACTTCATAATGATCACTATATTTTTATTCAAGTTTTTAAATTTTTTTTAATTATTTCTTTTTTTGGTTGTCATTCACCAGAAATAAATGCAAAGAGAGAGAAATTTCCTTACATACTTAGATCTGGAGATGACGAAGAAAAGAAAGCTTCTAAATATCACAACATTATGAGATGGCAAGGGTCTCTGCAAAGAGTGAATACAGATGTGCTTGAGACTTCAATACGTGAAGTTACTCGTCTTCTGTAGTTGAAAGAATTTACATGGCTTTATTACTGGGGTATTACTTGTATGTAAAAGCTGGATATATTTGAGATACTGTCAGCAAGTTCTTTGAAGGTTTGGGCATTGACAAGATGGAAAAAAACATTGCTGTGAGCTGAATAATGTCTAAAGAACAATCACATCTCTTCCAACTGCTACCAAGATTAGCCTTTAAACAGAAGTTAGTTGATAGACCTCTTTTAAGTTCACCGAAGGATTTATAACAATATCGTCTCTAGATTATAGTAACAAAAAATAAAAATAGTCTAACTAGCCATTCATCCCTCTGCTGAGCTACTAAGTAAGGGCAAACAAATAATATCCTGGTATCAGATTTGTTCTCATTGTAATAGTTTTTTATTGTGACAGAAGTCTTTCAGTGCAGAGAAATAAAGAAATGAGAAAAAGACAATGTTATAGTCAACTTTGGAAATCTATTTGTAGAAAAGTGGTTTCTGGCAGATAAACATTGTAAATTTCAATACTTCATGTAATGGCAAACCTTTCTTCTCCTGGAAGTATCTCTTTCTAGGTATAATGACAGTATTTCAGTTTTAGCATGTTGTAATTAAGTGATGATCTTTACCCTGAGCAGCACAGTGCGAAACTGAGGCATCTGAGTGAGGAGGTTCATTTGCCAAGGTAGCACTGACATGGGTGTGCCAGTTCCACAAACTGTCAAATGTATGGAGTGCTTTGAGACAAAAGCTCCCAAATGTAGCTTCCCAATACTGTGCACCAGACTTCCTCCTTGAGGAGGAGGCCCTTGGGGGATGTGCAATAAATACAAAAAAGCTCTAGTTACTGGAACAAATTTGTAGTCTCATCCAGTATAACTGATACCACTAGAGCCAGATTTTGAAATGATCACTGCAAGAGATCTTTTCAGCTGAGATGCTGCAACCCGATCTTTCAGGAGCTCGGTGGCTATGCCATGAAATCCACCCCAGTGGGCATTGACCCAGTGCCACAGCACAAAGCTTTTCATCAATGCATTTGCATACAAGTGATGGCTGACTCCGCCAGCTGTACTGCCCACATGCATGCCCTAGCCCTGTTTTAGCATGCTAAGTTCCTTATGGCTTCATTCTTTCTCAAAGCAATACAGTTTCTATTCCTCACTTCACACTGGTGTTGTTCTGTGCAGCCTCTGATCTGCTTAAATAGCCCAGTGTAGCCATGACTAACAAACATTTGCATTCAGAGCACCAGCTTCAGGGGAAAGACACATGGTGGCTATCAAGGGATTTGAACACAGAACAAAGTACAAACACTCAACCTGTTTTAAATAAATAATCTTCCTTACTTTAAAGAAGTTTGAAGCACTGAGCTGTGGTTTGTTCTGAAAGGCCCTTCTCCGACATGCTGAGTTCTTTCTTTCAGTGTAAGCAACCACCTCCTTCCTAGCAGCTAGAGTAATCAATAACCTGAATTCAGATTACTGAGTGCTGACTTAAGTGGGTGAGAGAGAGAGGAGTGGGTTTAGTTCCATAGCATTCATGGTTTGTGTGTGTGTTTTGTATTTATAAAGGGGGATGACCTGTGTAATTTTTAGTGATAATTTTTTTTTCCATCTGAATATTCAACTCGCTATCTGTCTAATCAAATCCATCATTTGGGGCATATTCTGTATTGTTCTACAGGTCAGTCATATATAATCAAGCACATTAACACCAATTTAGCTTCCCTTGTTCACCTTCATAATATTATTGAAATCATAAGAATGTAAAAAGAATTGGGTTTTGTCCTCTTTCATGGGCAGTTTTATTCACTGAGTCACTCTTTAAGCCCTTTGACCTCCCTTGTATTCTTATTGCCAGAGTTTCACAGGTAGACCAAATTTGTTGGCTATGCATACCAAAAAATTTCTGTTAAAGCCAATGGAAAGTAAAGTTTGGGGGGTTTGGGTTTGTTTGCTTTTTTAAATGAGGAAAATGTTCTCTGGATCAAAATATTACTGAGATCAGTGAAAAAATTGGTTTTGTGACTTCAAATGTGACTCATTAGAGTCTCTTAATGTGTACACACCAGGCTGCTGTTTGTTGCTTTAGTGCTCTGTTAGGTTGTATGTTTTAAGGCATGAAATTTGCCTAAGAAAAATTGGTTGAGATAACTTTAGAAAAATAAATTTTAGATAGATAAAAAGAGAAGTACTGTACTTAACTTCACACATAGCATTGCCAATGAAGTAGTCAGTAGAGACTGAGCCTGAAATGTATATGGAAGTTCTTGGTGTTGAAGGTTGTGTTTTATGAATACAGTACATTAATTGATAGGTATGAGGTAGCAATCAAAATGTAAATAGAACTTGGTTTACATTAGTGCCTAACTTTGCTGTATAGATATATTATATATGCTTTTAGGATGCTGAACTCAATTTCAAAGCATATCTTTAATTCATGAATTGTTAAAATTAATTCCATTTGTGGCTTAAAAAACATTGTGATTAAAAATAATGTTTTTTCTGAGCTGAACAAACTTCATAATTTCACATTATTCCTGTACTGAAAGCTGAACCTCTTACTTGTTCTGCAAGCATTGCAACCTTTTTTTAATGTTGTGAAGTAATGTTCAGTTGATCGATTATTTTCACTGCAGCAGCTGCACCTTTAGTAGATTCTCATGCACCCAACTTGGGTAAAAGGCAGTAATTCATTATTGTTATTGATATATGCTTCAGATATTTAAAGGACCATATTCAGAGGGACATGTTGTACTTTTTCTAGTTATGCATTTATGGCTTGTGTATGATAGTGGGACAGAACTCCTAAGCTGCTCTGCCTTCCTGAATGCAGGAAAGAGCACATATATCAGTTGGATGATTTTTACCCTTTACCTTTCTGTTGAACTGTTCTAGAGGTCTCATTCTTTTGGGTGCACAAAATTTAATCATCTGAAGAACCTTAGGCAAATCTCCTCCCCAGATGCCCTGATACTGAGTGCCAAGCAGCTACTCTTCACACTTTGAAGAAACCCCTTTGGGGAAGGCATTGCAAGAGTCCTGTGGGTAGGAGCAAATGAGGAATTTAGGAAGATCTGAAGCTAGGGGCAGGGTTGTCAAAGTTGGTGATTGGGCAAACTGAGTTAATTTTCATTGGAAGTAGGAGTTGTCTTTTGTAGCATGTTACCAAATCCTGGATGCAGTGATGAATGTGTCTAGAACAGTAGTGAAAGTATTCATTTGGATTTGGAAAGACATCAGTGCACTGAAAGAAGGTAGTTTTAGATTAGATAAGGAAGAAAATCTTTGCTGCAAGGGTGGTGAGGCACTGGAACAGGTTGCCCAAAGAACGTGTGGATGTCCCATTCCTGGAATTGTTGAAGGACTGGTTAGATGGAGCAACCTGATCTCGTGGAAGGTGTCCCTGCAGTGATCGTTTAGCACGAGCAGTCTCAGCACAGAGATGAGTGAGTGAGTGGCCAGTTCTCATCTCCAATGGAAGGTTCTCTTGGGGATAGGTTTATGTGATGACCTACAAACCTCCAATTCAGGAGGCAATTAGGTGACTGTCTGGATTATGCCCTTTTATTCTAGGGCAGCAATCAGTTAATAACCCATCTACACTAACATGGGAGAGATGCATACCCTTTCCCCTCGCTTGCAGCCTGTATTACATGTGTTATTCAAAAAACAAATATTTACAGTCAGATCAATGCATGAGCCTTAAGTACATTACTGGAACGTTTACCCCAGGCTGGTATTTTTTGTTCTCTGGAAGCTAACTAAGCACTACCAAAATAATTTAAAAATGCTAAAATTATCTCAAAAATCATGTGGGAAAACTTTAAATAATAAATGCTTATTTTGTAGCTAAGCATACTGTTACTAATGGCTACATTTAGTGATGGAGACTATAAACTGTAAATCATACCAGTGTTTCCCATGGCAGAGCAAGCTGCAATCGTGATCTGACAGTACCCTTTGACCTCTCTAAGGAAGGCATAGTGGGAAGTATGTGAGGACATTATGCTTGATTAGTCTCTCCCTAGTTTGCCTGGGTGGGAAGATAATTGAAAACACAATGGACTTTGGAAATTGAAGGTTCTGAAATGCACTTTGCAAACACATGCAATTTTAAATCTTTACTGTGTCATCTATATCGGCAGTGGACATTGTCTTCATTACATAAATACAATTCTTCTGCTAATACAGTGCAAATAGGGGTTAGGCAGCATCTGCAGCTATTGTAATTCACACTTCAAACAGCAGCATCCGTTTTATATTCTTAAATTCTGAGAATTAAAAAAGAGCTTGGAACAGAAGAACTGATTGGCTGGTTGATTTCACATTCACTGATTTATAGCATTAAAGAAGTTGTGTCTACTAAGTGATCTTATTAAAAACAAACAACCAAAACAAAAAACCACTACAGCCTGTACTTAAGGAAAATCAGGAATTGGGAACAGAAGGAATTTGGTTTAGCTATTTTAATACACTGCATCTATAAGCTAGTACCAAGACTATTATTCTGGATGTTTTCTGGTCTGTTGAGTCCTAATGTAGCTAATCTCCAACAGATAGTGCTGCCCAGGGTTCCTGTAAAACAATCGTCTACAAACATATTTATTAACCTTTGTTATTTAGTTTTCTGCAAAGTGCAGGCCACCCTGCTGAACAGTCTGCAGAATTTATTTACAATGCTGACTCCTATTAGATATCATTAGGTACATAATAATTATAATAATTATGTGCATTGCTTAGGCTACCCTGCTAAATAACAACCACTTTTATTCAGAAGTCATAATTGCAGCAGCTAGATTTAAAATGAAATCTAATTAGATTTCAGTTCACCCCCTTTCACACATAATCTATATCCACTGTATAGTGATGAAATCAGTCCAGCAAACACTAATTCATTTAGCCTGAAAAAGTGTTATCCCTATGGTCTGTTAGGTAAAATTTACAAAACAGTAAATGTTTTGTAAAAACAAACAGAATTGTTAGAGTAGAACTTCAGAGATTTCGTATGCCTTTTTGAAGAAGGCATAGTGCTTTTTTCCAGAGCTGTTTCAGTGGTAACCACATTGGGGTTATTCAGCCATAGCTGTATTAATGAACATAGTAATTCTATAACTATAGAATTAGGTAATATAGTGGGATATAACCTTGAACTTAACTGTTTCCTGAGTTTTGCAAATTTGAATTTGATCATAAGTGAAGCTGTAGTCTTCCCTGTGTGAAATTAAGAAAGTCACCAATCTCTTGAGCAGCAGGGAAAGGTGGAAACACAAACTTACAAGATGTAGGAAGCATGGAAGTGATCTTTAAAACTACATGATTAATTTCCTAAACCTGTTTTCTTTTGAAGGACAGAGCCAAGAATTAGCTGATACGTTCTCGACATTAACCATTTTCCGTGGTACCTGACTCCATCTGCATATATATATATAATCTTTATGAATGGCAATAGCTGACACTGATCTTATTTAACCTATGACCATTGAGCATTTTACTATGTAAGAAGTCTCATTAAGTGATTGTAGTAAAAGTTTTGGAACCATGAATGCAGCTAGGAAGGCAAAAAAGTGAGCGGAGTGGTCAAGGAATAATAAAAAACAGATTCAGTTCTGAACATGTAACAGGTTAGTATTTCACAGGTCAGGATTGTCCACCAATTATTTCTTCTACCAAGTGTTTTGGAAAAGGGAGCAGGTTCTTTTCCTAAGGCTGTAAGTGAATCTGAGTTACTGTAACAAGTTGTTCAGTGGCACCTTTTTTCCAGGTAGTGTAAATGTAACTGGAAACAGTTATCAGTGCAGATAAGACCCGTGCTTGCATATTTGAAAATTGCAGACTCTACTGCTTGTTCCAGTGTGAGAAGTGGGGTAGGTGTATTCATACCAGTCCTGAGGGTGTTTCCAGTCTGAAATCTGTTCAGAGTGTTCTGCTGGGGCAGGAGGCTGGCCCACGGCAACCTCGGCCTCTCCTGGAGTTCCTCAATCCCCACTCCAAAGCAGCCTGATACTTCCCAAACACTAAGCTGATTATGCACAGCCACATCCAATTCCAAAGCCGTTTCTTCCTCTTTCCACAAAGCCCCTGTGCTCCTTTCAGCCCTGCCTAACTCTCTGCCATGGATTTCCACCCACTTTGAATACGTAAAATTGAGGTTTTGAACTTGCAAACGTCTCTGGTGACTGCCTGAATTTAGCAACTTCCAGACTCTGTAGGTGCTGTGTGACATATTGCAAGTGGCAGCATTTTGCAAGTGGCAGCATTTTGCCTGACCATCTTTGATTACTGTACTGTGCTATGCACCTTGAGTATCATCTTCACGTAGTTTCTGCTCGGTAGAGGGAATAATTTTCCACTGCGAAACTGTTTAGACTCATGGTTTCTTTAGTTGCCCGACACAGTGCTGACCTCTGTGTCATAACAGTTGGAGTGCTACTAGGTTAATTCTAGCTTATAACCATTAATTCCAGGCTATGATGTCTATATAACCCTTATCTGGGGGTAATAGCCTATCCTTCCTTACCCCTTCAAAGAGGTGCTGAAAAGGTTGCAATTGGTCAGTCTGTGGGCAGTGCTGAGTACACACCTCCTGGGAAAACATTTTGGTCTGTCTTTTCACTATAACTGTCATCTGCAGTAATCTAGATGACTTAAAACTGCATTGTTTGCTTCCTGCTAGGAATCCTACTGCAGTGATAACTAGATTAGTATTGCTGACCTAAAAAAAAATGACTTGATTGCTATGGTTACATTGAAAACACAGGGTCATATGAGCACACACAAACACATACATGTATACACATACACACACACACACACACACACACATATATATATATACACATATATATTCTCTGAGAGACTGCCATCAAAAGTTTTCAGCTAGAATTTTAGAACCTTTTCCCCTGGAATATCATTGAAACACTGACATCAACCCTTCATGTAAGATTGTATATCCACAGGCATTTCATTTGTCTCTGTTGTACTAATTGAGATGTATTCATCCAGAAAAACATGGGTGACCGGTATTGACAGGCAAAAGGTAGTAGGAAGAGTTCAAAAGTAAATTTGCTTCAGGAGTTTTGGAAAAATAACCAACAGACTTCGAATATCTTGAAAGTTCATATTATTATTACTCTGCAGTGCAACACTGTGTACTGGTATCTTTGGTCTTGTGGCACTAGTGATACTTTCTTTTTTCCTCTGAGGTGACAAATCAGAGGTTATGGGCATCTGAAGTTACCTGAAAAGATTATATTGACTGTGATAGAAATGTGTATTATAGGCTGACAGTCTCGTCATACATGTACCATCAGATATGAGCATCCATATCTAAATAAGGTGGACATTTAACTTTCAAGACCACCTGTAAATCTCTGATGTTTATGGATCTTTGAAATATGTTGTTCTGAATCTTCACTCACTGTGAACAATGGCATTCCAGATGTGGCTACAGAAATGGAACAGGTTGTCCAGATGTGTTGTGGTGTCTGTCTGTGCAGGTTTTTAAGAATCAGCTGCAGGAAGGCATGGCTGTTCATTTCTGACAGCAGTCCCTGCCTGAATGGGAGGTTGAACTAACTGACCTCCAGTGTTTCCTTCCAATTGACACTCCTATGGCTTCATGATTGTCTGGAAAATAATGCTCATTGTTTTGTATGGAGTATGACTTCTATAAATTGACTAAAAGCTTCAAATCTGTGCACAACAGTTCTGGTGTTTCTCATGAGTTTTATGAGATAAATTAGTCAGAACCAGAATACCAAGACAGATCTGCATTTTAGCCATGTCAGACTGGGAGTTTCTGAGTGATATGAACTTTGGAAAATCTGCACTGATTAGTTAACCTTAGTTGGCTTTCAGTGTCAGTGATGGCCTTTCCTGGTTGTACTTGTTTGTTTGCTTGGTTTGGGAACTCCCATCAAGAAAGGATCAGGACTATATTGATTTTAAAAGTACAGAGGAATATCCGTGACACAAGGGAGCTCATTTAGGTAGAAATACACTTGAAACAAGCCATATCATGTTATATGATCACTCTTAATTTACATTCAAATGAACATAATTGTCAGCAGGGAAACCAATTAAATATCATATATATGATATTATGCAATATTGAATACACAGATAAGAAACAATTCTGAATTTCTAATAAACAATTAAGGATTGTAATTTCTTGCTAATAATAAGTTTGACCAAAGTTGCTACCAGACCCTGGTGGGAAGACTCACATGACTGGGAAATTATAATAGCAGATAATAACTTATTTAGGAAAACCTGAATGGATGAAAAGAAAAAGGATTGCAGTCTAATTTAGTGGGTTTACTTGTTTCACTGTCATTCATGATTTGAAATGTATGGTCTCACATAGAAAAGGATCAGTGTTATGGCAGACAAATCTTCTAATAAGTGACCTCTATAAACAGGAGAACCAAGCAGCTAATCAAGCCCCTGGTTAGAATGTAGTCAGAATAAATATATTATCAAGATTAAAACTTGCATGGTGACTGCAAATAATAACAATGTTAATAATAGAGATGTATATTAAGTTAAGGTTTTATAGTTTTAATAGAAACATTCATAGTTTCAGAATGTTTGAATTCTTTTGTTAAATATCAGGAAATCAAGGGCAATAGGATTGTAGGTGGGGTTTGCTGCTGTTGTTTGGAAAGAAAGTGAAAATAATTACTAAAAGATATATACAGATATGTAACAAAGGCATTGTGTACAGAAGTAAAGCTGAAGAAAGGATAGATTTCTGTTGATGACTATAAATTAGAAACTGTAAGAACAGTTTGAACTTTATATTTTTAAAATGCCAAGAGCAGAAGATCCTCGGTGTGTGGTTTTAGTGTGCTACCTGTAATTAATAAAATCAGATATAATTATAAATAATGGTACAAATGTTCAGTAATATTCTGTCTTTGGGAAAAGCTGCTTTGTGGTTTTGTATCATATGATACTTATGATAAATTACTGTTACTATAATCTACATAGCAGAAATCTAGAGGATTATATTATGTGTCTACATTGATAAGGGAATCTTCAGTCTAAAAATAAATAAGAATCAAATTGAGTAACTGCTGAAATTAGACAAGCTCAGGTGATACGAAGTGTAGGTTTCCAAAAGGGAGACATTAACACTGATAACAGGGACTGTCTAACACTGAAAACATAGAAAGCAGAGTGTGAATATTTTAAAATGTCCTAATTCAACACAAGTGAGGGTCATTCTCATACAACATCTGGCCTATGTTGTGCAGGTGATCAAAATGCTTCATGAAGGCAGCAAGTTTAAGACTGCGTTTGTACTCACAAAGACTTGAGAAGAGATCTGAAGGCAAAGAGTTGTTCTGTGGAGAGTCACAGACTCTCCTCCAGGACAGGTTTCCGAGTTCTTCAGTACCATTTTCTGTAGGGTAGTTATGCCATGACCTTACTAGAGGGAAGGAACAGTCTTTGTGAAGGCCCAGTGATTTCAGCATAAGCTTTTGTAGACTCAGGGAGGCACCTGGCCAACTCTAGGAACAGTGCCTGCCATTGCAGATGCCAGCATTCCTCAGCCAGGAGAGACACAGGGAATTCAAAGCCTTTTTGTGGTTAAATCCATCCACTCACTCAAACCTGAGGTGTTTTTATTGTTTGTTTACTGCTGGGGACTTATCTTGGTGTGAATACCCTCCTCCTTCACCTCCCTCTAATTTTCAAGGTCCCTTGACATTTTGGTCTCTAATCTTTTGGAATCACAGGGTTTCTCTGGGTGGTTTAGGACTCACAGGTGGTTTCACAGAGCAGTGAACCTGATGTAGCTGGTGTGGCTACAATCAGTAGGAGAGGTTGCTGATTCAGCAGGAGACAGTTACAAAAACACGTCTGAGGGAAGCCATAGTGTTAGGCAATGCTGTCAAAAACAAGAAAAAGGAAGGATGGAAACAATCTCTTCAGGTGTCTGACACTAGTCTGTTTGAAACTGGAGTAAGTCAGGCTGCCAAAGTGAGCAGTGGTGCGGTGTAAATAAGGTCAGAATGGGGTCCAACATCTGACTGGTGGGGTGTTAATGAGATCCATGAGAGAGATAGTTTGCAGTCCTTTTGCAACCAGCATAAGTTAAGGTGGGATTTCTGTGGCTACGTTCAGCAGCAGTTCTGAATAGAAAAAATGTCTGGGTAAATCCCTGCTATAGGTTGCTGTGTGCAGAGAAAGTGCTGCTTCCTGATCTTCAGAACATTTTAGTATAGCTTTATTTGTTAAATATCATGCTTAAGTAAGCAGCACCAGAACATGGCAATTTCTGGAAGCACAAGCAGTCTCATGTACTTCCACTGACAAATGTTGGAAAGGGAAGAAATTGCAAGAATGTGGGGTTTTTGTACTTTTTGATATGCTGTTTCTGTATTATGGAACTCTGATCATGGCTGGTATATATCTCCAAATAATTCAATTTTAGTAAAGTAAAGTTGGGGAAAACTATCTCAGGAATGCAAATGTTGTTAACATTCATTTATCATGAATAAATACATGATAAGCCTGGGAGCTCAAAGGACCAGTCCTCTCTTTGCTTGTTTCTATGTAATTATCTGTATAAAAGTGTCAGGACAGTTTTAAAATGGGAACATTTTTAAATAAATGTTAACAGTAGAAGCCCAAAAATAATGTTTTTAGAAACCTACTAAACAATCCTAACAAGAATTTTTGTTGTTCACCTTCTTGTAGAGGTAACATAAGTACTGGAACAGGTCCTGTCACAAGAACCTTTATCTTGATTTTAGCAGCAGTAGAATTAGCTTGGCATGAACATTTTGTGGTCCTGTATGTTGCATTGCCCCAGGACTTGTATCAATCCAGAGAACTTGTTTTGAACTATGTCTGGAAATTATTGAATACATTTTCAAATGCTCCTTTATTGAATTATATGCTTCTTCTATGGAACAGATAGTGAAAAGGCATATATCTCTATATTTTTATATAAATTGAATGTATAACTTAATGGCTTACAGAATGTCATTTTCCACAAATACATTTAAAATAGTTCAGTTAAATATTAAAAAGGTGGAGGTAAAGCATGAGTCAAACTTGGTCAAAAAGTAGAGTTAATATCTTCAGCACAACATACTCTGTTATATACAAATTAGTGAAGTACATTTAAAAAGGGAAACTGATCTTGCCTATTTAGAAATTGGTCCCTGACTCCTGGCACTGATGTATTTCACATCAGTGAAGCACATATCTTGCTCACCATATTCGTAAGATCTCTGAAAAGATATTTTTCCTTCAGCAGTGAAAGAATACTCTGATCACTAGGTAAATATTGGAGTTGTGATTTGACAAACTAAAATGCTACCAAACAAATGAAAAGTCTTTTTAAAATTTCTGTATACCTCTGTATATGCTGAAGCAAAAATCAAAGCAACTTGCATTGAAATTTAGTCCTTGCTCAGATAGTTATAAGGTACAATGCACCTAATAAAAATCATTGGCAAATAAGCATATTAATGTTTATGCCTGCACTGTGAGAATTCTGTTCCTCCTCATGTTATTGATAAAAAGCAGCCTGAAATTTTTACTTCTTTCCTTCAGTGTGGTGTGACAATCGCTGAGGAGTGATGCTGCAGTAACACAGGCATTCTGCAAATCCATTTATTTTTGCAAGTGTAGGTACATAAGATCTTATCTGCCTAAGTTTACAAACATTTTCTGAAGTTGATATAAATCATCCCACTACAGACATTCTGAGATATGTCTCTCACTTGAAACACTTAGTGATCCACAATCGCCTCAGACTTTAGAAGCAAACAATTATAGCAGTGAGGAAATCAGGTGATTTTTCTCTTTTAAAGATATGTAACTGATCAGTATCATTGTTTCCCACAAAAGTGACTCAGAGAGATGAAATATATCCATGTTCTTTCCTCTTTTATATACACAGAGTATATCAGGCCTCAAGATACCACAATATTTACAAGCTCATGCTCTTGTTAAGTGGACCATGCTGCCACATAGTGGAAGTCTGATACACCCTGTCTTCACCCATTTTATTAAGTTGCAGGAATATAAAGATGAAATAATGGGGCTTGTTCATTTATGTAATAATTAACGGCACATTTACACTCCTAGCATATCACTGTTGATGTTTACTATTTGATCAAGTATGATGGATGCCTTGTGGTTGCAGATTCAGATTAGCATAATTTCATCACCAAGGGACCCATGAAAAGGTTCAATTATAGAGCAATCTCATTAATACCGGGGCTTGTTAAACTAATAGAAATAGACATCCCAACAGCTCTGATATGTATACGTGTGCTTGGAATATAATTAATGGAAAAGTAACCCGTACCTGAAACAAGCTTGAATGATACAATTACATGATATACTAGACTGACTGAGACAAATGCTGTTAGAATATAGAGAATGTTGTGTTAGCTCTGCTCAGAGAAAAAATGTCAGCAAAAATACGGGCAGCCTTCTTCCAAAATGTTAAAAAATATTTTTTTCTCTATCTTTAAGTGACACATATACCTTTCTCTTTTATTTTTTTACCTTTTGATGAAAAACTATTTAACTCATGCTGTCCTTTGACAGGGTAGCATGAGAAACAGTACCTTCCCCCCTCCCCTTTATCATTAGCCTCCTCATTTTTAAGCAGCCATTTTTTCTAGAACTTGGGAGAGAATTTACCTCCAAACAAGAACTGTGGTAAGGAACTTTGCAGAAGTTCTACTTATTTTAGCTGTGAATGTGAGTGGGCAGCCAGCTCTTGCTTTGGAGGAGCACATTTCAAATTTCTCAGAAAGGAGAATAAAAAACTACTGCGAGTGGCACCTGTCATTCATGCATGACAGGAAGGAGTTTGAAGTCCAAGCAACAATCTTACTCTTGTAGATTTTCTAGTGACAGACAAACCCTTTCCCCCAGTTTTTCCATCAGTTAAATGCAATAATAGTGAAACTGTGTGCAGAAACTCTTTTCCCAAAGCTAATTTTTCCTTACCAAGACAATTAAGAATTCTTACAAATTTTTTCTTTAAAAAATATCCATTTGTATTATGCCTACCATGTTACATTTACCTACAAACACACCTCATTTACACTCTGTGCTATACCACTGTATCAGACTGATGATGACTTGCAGACATTCTACTTTGAATTGTTCAGTGCATTGAACACCTTCTCTTGCCAGCTGCAAGGATATCCATATCCTGCTTCCTCTCATGTCAACAGAGAATCTGTTCTAAACATTTAATACAAAATATTTCTTTGACTTTGACAAACCGTAGTATTCTGACCATTTTCTGAAAAGTGCCGTAGTAGTGCTACTAATACCTGTTTTAGCAGAGTCGTGCACTAATAGCTGAATGGCCAGTCTCATGAGCTCTGGGCTCCTCACTGCTTTAGTCTGTGTGCAACAGATTAGTAACTGTATGGGAAGGGAAGTCCATTACTTCCATGGCACTCTTCAGCAGCAGATTTGGAGTTATGCAGTAGAGAAGGCTGTTAAAATCATTTGGGACAGGCTGGATGTGACTGTCTTTTTCATGGTATTGTACTGGAAGATGCAGATTCCTTTTCCCCTAATCACTGAGAGACTTGATAACAGTGAAGGACATTTGGAATCAGCTTCATATTCACCTCTTGCTCACTTCACAGGGAGCAAGATGAGATGTCCATCCATTCGATGTACAGTAGATCAAGCTTTAATTTGAGAAATGGTGAACTCAGTGGATAACTTCTTGTGTATTCAGGGAAGGCTTGTTCAGAATTCACTAAAGTGTAAATTTGTTAGTTCCATCCAAAAAAGCCCCATGAGCCCATTCTTGTTTGACTTAGTTTATACTGCTTAGTAAGGAGTTTCAAAAAAACCATGAAAAGCCACTCTGAAGAATAAGAGTGTCAACACAGTCATGCGTCTAAGAAAACTTTCCCTTTCAGGCAAAGTCTTGTGACACAAGAACTTTGGCTCTCAATGGAGGAAAAACTTCCAGATTTTGACACAATCCTTCCCATTATTTCTCCAAATGGCTTTAATTCAGTCTTGCTAGAAAGCCAAAACTGATCTCTGCAGAAGAGAACCATGACTAAATGTCATTTAGTTTGAACCTGTGTGAAAAGGAGTGTTGGATGGTCACCATAAGCATCAGGTTGTGAACTCAGAGCTCTACCACTTCTCTTCATGTGTCTTATGTAAAGCTCAGTTTATTTTTCCTGTCTTCCAGTGATGTTGATGATTCAGGCCCTTATGCTGAAGTCATTGCTTATAGTATATAGTGGGTTTAGACAGTATTTAAAACAAACAAAAAATCCACCCCCCCAAAAAATAACACCACAGAAGAAAAGGTACAAAATCTCTATGTAAATCTAGGACTAATCACTCCAGGAATAGTTCTCTGTGTATTACACTGTAGTAGGACTGTCTCTTTCAATGGGATTTATTTCTTCACTGACCTCACCAGCTGAAATTGGCTTTGGTCATGTCCTTTGAATGGTGTCTGATGTCCCTATGATGAAGCTCTTAATCAGTTAGTGCTCATAAAAATCTTGCATGTCTGCAGAATGCTGTAGAAATTGTAAACTGCAGTATGGAAATAAGTATTGTGAGCACGGACAGCATCTGAGGCAAGAACTTTTTGGCAACCATAACTAGCTCCAGTAAAATGGGTCCTGTTCAGAATACAATAACTCTCTAACAATTCATTGTTGAATCCCTCATTTCCTTTGTAGACCTAATTTTTGCTTAAATTAATTTTTATGCTGATGTGTATATGCTGATTCCACCACATGATCTTATTAAATCTACAGTGATGCATTTTTTTATCACTTCTGTTAGTCAATTTTTCTGCAATTTTAAGCAAAATAACACAATTCCAAAAATACTTGAAAGCTCATGAATGACTCATACTGTAGTTCATTGAACACCATAAAATATTCAGTGACTCAGAGTCCTAGCACAAACCAAAGGTCCAAAAAAGACTCTATTGTTCACAATACAGAGGTACAAAATCTGGAGACTTCTAAATCAGGCATTAGCAGCTATTCCTGCTTTTGCAGTTGACACTTGTCAAAATTCTAGCTAATCCCTGTGTGGATTTTTAAAGCAATGTAATGGAACCTAATAATTTCATAATGAGAAACACCGTGTTTGCTAGATTAATTTCAATTTGTAACATTGATTAGTTTCATGCAAGAATGTAATGATCTGGACTGAAGGAATATATAACACTGGAACACTGGAACCAGTTTTCAAAGCATAAAGCAGCTGTGTTACATAGTTCTTCTACTTAGAATTACAATAGCAGTGTAGCTTACTTTCTGAATGATTCAGCTTCCATGTTTTGAACACCAAAAGCTTTTATTCTCTAGGGCAAACTGATCCCTGCAGAGTCCAATGATCATGTCTCTGGCTGAGTGGATTAAGTAGGAAATGACTTAGAATACCCTGATCAAGAACTGAGAATATTTGAGGAATGAAGTTCGCTCAAGCTTGTTTCCCATCTGAAAACAACACTTTCTATGGATTATGCATAATGTCAGTTACATATATGGATATTTTTATTCAATTTCATTATTCTTGATCTGCATTTAATCCAGTATCACTTTGCACTAGATATATCTACTGATGTGACTACACCAACATCCATATAAGGATGCCATAAAGGAAAGAAGAACCTGTCTGTCATCCTAAAGATGGTATATTTTCTTTTGAACACGATGGTATTTTGAGGTGTTGGCCAATCATACAAACAGCTTTGATGGGTAAAGCCCATTCTGAAATTTTATCATAGTGCTTAGTAAGTCCAGAGACAGTTCAGCTGGTGTTCAGGTGGTGATAACGTTTGGTTTGAGCTGAGGTTTTGATAATGAAACAAAAAGGTGGTTGAGAATCTTGCACCTTGATGCATTTGTTCTTCCTTGGAAGTACCTTTGGAGAAGAACAAATGCGTCAAGGTGCCTTTTTAAGAGGACTAAGCATAACTGGAATTTGAGGATTTCATTAGAGGACTGAGGTTCTGCTTAAATGTAGTCTCTGCAGCAGATAGAAAATGGTAGATATGAGACTTAAGTGGGTATCACAGGAAATAGTAGACTGTAATACTGTATTACTGCACCCAATAGAGTTAGAAATGTCAGTCTAATAGAACAGTCGTATTTCTTATGTGTAGATTTTTAAAATAAAAAATTGGCAGCCTGGTGCAGATGACTTTTAAATGAATCCATAAGCATTGATACATTCCCTTGCCAAGGTACAGTATCATTGATCACAACTGGGGCTCATTGTTATTGAGGTTTCAACAACATTTGTATTAACAAGTCACCTTTGTGTCGTAAAAAGGCAGAGGGTTGATAGGCATTAAGAAAACAGCTGCATCGTAGCGAGCAGCCAAGAGCACAATGGGTGTCAATAGGAGGTAAAACTACTCCCGCTGAGACAAGTGAAGAAGAAAAATGAAACAGGAGGATTGGTTCCAGCAGCCCTGTCTAATTGTTTATTCCTTTCCCATTCCATCCTAGTCACTTAAGGGCTACGGCTTCTGTCACGTAAAAGGAAAAAACAAAGCTTGGGCAGCTTGGGGTTTCTCTCACTGTAAATGAGCGGAATTTGGGTGCTGGGAAGCTGTGGGCAGGGTGATGGCATGTTACCTCTTCCTGATTAGCTACAAGGCATTTACTTCAGATAAGTGCTGTGTGAGCATATGACCTCATAAGTGGCCCCAACCAAACACTAACAGTCTACTTTACAGAGGAGATTAGGGTCCACTAATGGTGTCACAGCATGAAATAAGATGCAACATATTAACTGGGGGTGAAGGAGCAGGAGTGGGGGGGAAAGCCTGGAATAGAAAAGGGCAGCTTAAAGGTGGAAAAGAGCAGTTGGTAGCACAGGATATCTGCAGCTCCTGAATGTAAGCAGGTTTTGCAGGAAATTAGTAACTTAAAACAATATGAGTACTGACTCCACTGTACCTGACACCCAAAATTTTGGCTGTCCTGAGTGTGCATGGCCAGTGCAGGAAGCCCAGTGCACATCTCTGCTATATCTGAGCTCCCGGGAGTGGGGCAGAACTTGCCCCCAGCAGCAGGTCCCTGATGGCTCCGCATTGTCCCACGTACCTGTTGGTGCTGTGGGCAGCAGTGCCTTGCTGGATTCACCACGTTGCTTCCAGTAGCTTCTAACAGCAGGAAACTTAAACTTTATGAGACTTACATTCAATGCAAGCTGACTTGATCCTACTCCCCTCAGAGGCCTCTGTTTCTCTTTCAGGGTTATACCACAAGCTGTAAAAATGAAAACTTTTTCATCACTGAAGCTACTGTGCTTCTCAGGAAGAACAAATTAGATATTCCCTATAGTCTGCAGAGGGATCTCTCATAATTATGAGATGAATTTTGTAAATAGGGCAAACAGAACAGTTGAAGTCAAAAGCTTGCTGTCAGATGAAATGTATCTGACAAGTTATAATATAATACAATATAATATAAAATATATCACTGTTATTTTATCCAGTTAAGCCAAAGGAGCTGAAGCAACTTTTAACAAATTGGCCAACAATTTTTTTTGTTCAAATATTCTTTTTTGGTTCTAAAACTAGTAAAATTTGACCGAAGAATTTCTGCTCTAGTTTATAGGATTTCTAGATGTCTGAAGCTCATGATAGTTGTGCTGACCCCATTCCCTAGAATGCTGAGGTTAGATGTTTGGCTCATACATGTGAAAAATGTTTTGGCCCTTTTCATTTCTCAAATTTTACCATATTTATCAAATGAGGTGTACCAAATGAACACAGTGAAAAATACTGCTCCAGTAATTATTTGTGTATAGGTATCCATGCTCACTTTCAAGTCCATACTCCTCTAAGAATCTGCTTTTACATGCTAGGAATTAGGCAATAAACTCTACATTGCATATTTTATTTGCCAGCTGTCTTAATTTTGTGTACAAAACCAGTGAGTAAATAAATACTTGAATTAGAATCTGATTTATTACAAAGAAATCTTAAAACATTGCTAAGAATTTTTGAATTTATGACATGTATATATGGTTTTGCAGTCTAGGTACAATTTAAACTCCAGACATAGTTTAAGAATTCTAACAGGAGAGAATCTTTTTCTGAAGGCTGATTTTACTGTTGTTTACGAGCTGAGAGCATGTGATTAACAACACTGGCTTTGAATGACAGGGCACTGGACTCCTCACTAGGAGACATGTTCATCTATTGAAGCACTGAGGTGTAACAGTGAGTGTTGCTGCTGATGTGGGGAAAGATCCAAGAGTGATCTGCTCCTTCAGCAACTTTTATTTTCAGGGAGGTGAAAAATATAGGTGGTGAACTAAAGCACAGATTCTAATTTCTGTTCCCTTCTCCCACATATACATATATGTATGTATGTAGACATATATATACCCATACACACATGTTTATAGACATATGTACGAAACTGTTAAGTGACCATCACATAACAAATTTTTTGAAAGAGCATATTAAAAGCCCTGACTAATTTCAGGGTTGGGTTTGATACAAAGCAGATAACCTAAGTGCATCCCATGCCAACATGCATCCAATGAAACCATTTGTCTCTTTCGAAAGATGAATAGTTGAACTGTTGTTTTTTCATGGGGACAACATTAATTTGGTATATGCCCTCTCTGGAGATTATACCAGTCACTCAGACTTGCTAACCTAGAGAATTCACTTTTGTCTGCATGGAAAGTCATTAAGTAAGTTGAAGCTCTCATACAGTTTTCATTAGAAAAATGCCTCCTCTGCAGGATGACTCACCCATCCACTTCCACCTCAGGTAAAGAATCTGTGTTTTTCTGGAGCCAATACTATTGAGAAGTTGGGTATTTAAAGGTGTCCTTAATTGCTGCTAGTGGGACACTGGGCAGTTTCATGTGCTGCCATCTTGGCTGATCTGTGTGCTTTAATGTATCATACCTATATGTGGTAGGATTCACGGACCAGGAATCCATAGGATCAAATTCCCTGAGGAGAACATGTTGGTAGCTGCACTCAGGAGGCAGAAATAAATACAGGGCTTCAGTTTCTTGTGTCTTGTCACACGATTCAAAGATTCGAGTGAATGAATCTTGGTGAGGCAGGGAGCTTGGGATTTGCATGTTGTGGTCCTGCTACTTGCATGGTGTGGTCCTGCTACCTAGGGTCTTTATCCACTGACTCTCAGTGGGAAAAGGAAAAATAAGAAAAGAAGAGCAGAGCCAGAACTAAAATCCAGAGAGCACCCTGCAGAGTGGCACCTCTGCCCACCATAGCTCCTGTTGTCTAATAGCCAGCCTTCCTCCAGGGGACACTGAACACCCTGGGGCCAAGGTGGGAAAGAATCAGATTTTGCCACTTCAAATGCTCCCATTACTGAACTGCAGTGTAAAACAGTCAGGAGCACGATGCACTCTTGCAGCTGTCATTGCAGAAGTTATATTCCACTCAGTTCATAATGCTGAGTTCGTGACAGAGAGGGGCTTTTAGACATGTCTTCAGCATGTCCTCACGTGGCTTGGTGGCCCACGGGTCAGGACAGTCAGTGCACTAACTATTCACAGCACTTGTGTGGTGAAGCAGTTGGGCTCTTCAGATGATGTTCCACAGTTCCTGTACAAAATTCAATTTCACATGACAAAAATCACCTCATATTTTATTATTTGAGGTATAACACAGAGAGCACATTTTCCACATAATTTTCAGTCTCAGGAAGACACTGCAAGGCAGTGTGTGGAAATGCACAGTTACTCCTACTGCTATAGATTTTTGTCACTTTTGCCCTCCTTTGAGGCCCTTGAAAACTCAGTCTTGCTATCATTAAAATACTGATTACGTTGTCTTCTAATTTCATTCTCAATAATGCTATTAGACAAGTAAATAAACAAGAAGCATGAGGTCTGGTGTGCTAAATCATGTGCCACATGAACACAGAAGGCTCTCTACATGCAATTCCTAAGTCTCATGTATTTCTATGATCACACCCAAATTTCATAAAGCAACAAGGATTAGAGCATCATTCCTGCAGGACACAATGGCATTCCTTATTGAAACCCCATTCAATATATCTGCTGCAGGTTAAGAACCGATCACTGCTCCCAAGACTATTTGAAACACTCTGGCCACTGACCTCAGTTGTTACCACTCTCATTTCCCAATATGCCACAGATTTGTACTTACACTCTCTCTGGGAGCTGTTGAAGCTGCAGGAGGCTGGACGTGACATTGGCTCTGATCCCAGTGCCCTCACACATGACCCCAATCAGCTTCGCTACAATTCTCATGATACCCACAGGGTTTCCAGATGGAAAGAGAAAAATAAATGTTATCAGCACGATACAAATGGAAAACGGTTATTTTTTTTTTTTTCATATTCTCTGATGCTGATACACAGGAGTTATTAATTCATCTTTTTGTATAAGAATAGTTTCATTTATCAGAGCAAGGAAAATATAATGGGCTTACTTTGATTGTCAGATTCCTTTTTTCCTTTATAATGCTAAGAGGAATTATCTTTTAGTTTTAACACATTTTCTGCTCATCAAATCTCACAGTCTATGATATGGAAGGAACTGGTTATTAAATCTATAGCTAACTTGCACCTAATAGTGAATATTAGTTGCAACCAGCTAAAATGACAGTTGCATTTAGAAGTGACTCCAAGTCACAAGTCAAGTAATAACCAGCAATATTTTCTCTCTAAAAACAGCTAAATGAGGCTATAGAGGCACCTTTTAATAACAAAGGAAAGGACATTTCGTAGTGTTTTTAACTATTTCATAACATGTATATATATGTGCTTTGAGAATAAAACTCTGCAGAAATCAATTGGACGTATTCCTCATTTGCACTAGTGCTCATGAGTTCTCATTCAGGGTGTGCTGTGCCTGGATTTATTCTGTAATCTCCCACGACCAAGAGAAAGTTTTAAATAAATCTATAAAAAAATAACATCTTTGACTGACCTCTCATGAAATGTAACAGTAAATTTTAGACCTCTTGAGGAATTTTGATTTCTACTTTTTTTGGTCTCCAGAAGCAGAAGAGAACAAAAGGAAAACATAATTAAATTTATTCCTTACCCAGTTTTTCTGTTGTGTTTTTTTTTTTAAATAGGTGTATGAAGAAATAATATCATGTGAGATGTCTAGATATTGCTTACATGCAATTAATATATTTTGCAATGTCTTGATCTCATGAGAACTTAGAATACAGTAATTTGTGTACATCAGAAAAGTGATTTTTCCCTATCTTTTTTCCCTTGTGGAACACCTAACTATTGGGATGTAATATTAAAAGATGAACACTACTTTATGTCAAACAGGTCGGGGAAAATAAAACCAATATAGCCTCACATTGTTGTGAGGAATAAGTGAACAGAGTCGAACTTCACACCCTCACCCTGAAAAAGTGTTTCTTTATGTCATGATAGGCTGAAAACTTTGGACAGTGATATGTTGCAGTGGTAGCCTCAACACTTATATCCACCAGGCCGGTCCTTAGCAGGTCCCATCCCTGATGTGCTGGGGCTCATTTGAGGGCTTGATCAGGACATCTTTTCTCCATCTCAATTCAATGTGTGCTGGGATTACTAAATATGTCTTGAATTAGTAAAAACTGTGATAAATTGTTAATCTAATTAACTACAATTTTTAATCAGCTGAGCTAACATCAAACATGTTTTACAAATATACTAACAGCACCCTCAGAAAAAATTTGGTTTATAGATTGTAATTAAATATTTGATCTATCATTGCACAAATAGTGGCTGGCTGAGCATAATATCACTGTATTAATCATCTCCAAAACATGACATAAGTAACTAATCAGCTCAAAAGCTAAAGCTGCTTTGGTTTTCCTGTAAATTATATAGTAGCAATCTCACTAATTTCTTTCCAGACACTGTTTTCCCTTCTTACTATCTTGGTAAATGTTGTGGGCACAAGGAGAGATTTGCTCTTCAGGATCCTGAGGAGAGCAGGTTCAGGTGAAGTTTCTCTTTGATTCAGTGCTTTCAAAGTTCCATTAGAGCTAGTGAGTGTTGGAGCTGGTAAAGGAGCAGTGCTGCTTCTTGACAGTCACTCCGTTTGTTGTGCTCAGTCTTGGTAGGATAAACCAACGAGGTTGGCAGCAACTGAAAAAAACCCAGCTGTATCTCTTCCTTGGCACAGCCCAGGATTTTTAGTTGCAAGTATGCACTCACTTCTTGTTCTATAAGTCTCTTTTTGTCAGATCTTGAAGTTTTGGCCTGTTTATTAAAATAATCTCTGCTAAGGAAACTTTCTTGATTACAGGAATTTTCGGTACAGTTTGCACTGCAACTGTGCTATACTGAGTCAAAGCTATTTGCCAGCTAGGCAGTTTACTGAGTGAATATTTACTGCCAGAGTTCACACAGAGCTGTGCACATGTGTAATTCATACATACAAGTTCTTCATTAAAGTAAGACTCAGGTTTAAAAGTTTTCAGAATTGGGGCCTGAAATGAACATTTCTGCCCTGCTCCTACTCTTCTCAGACCCAAAGCAGTGATCCAAAAAATAAGCAATGTGCTGAACTGTGGAAAACTGTCATCATCACCTCACTTTTCATTTAATAACAACCAGGTATTTTTACTGCCAGATACATGCTGAGATTTTGATGACATTTATATGACATACAATGGCCAGTAAGGTTAATCACAGATCTATATTCTTTAAAGGCACCCATGAGGATAGACTTCTGCACCTGCTTTCTATGTAAAGATGGCTTTCCCAACTGGAACTCACCTCACGGCATGTTCTTGAAAACCTTTCACTTTTACTGTATCTGCTTAATAAAAATGCTTTCACTGACAGTGAAAAATGGAACCTATCAATGTGTTACCAGCCCACATTTCCATTGCTACCATCTAAACTTCAGCCACGACACTCAGTGAGAGGCAATGATGCTATTACAGCCTGACAAGGGCATATTGAGATACTTGGGCATAGATTGCACAACTGCTCTTGTAATTTTATCTTTTAGAATAGGCCTTGCAGTAGAGGTGATTAAAAAGTGCTGGCTAACAGGGCATAACAGGGATCAGTTTGAGAGCTCAGAGAGTGAACAGAAATTATGAGTGACCCAAAGGTAAATGTGTGTGCATGTTCCCATTAGGGTAAAAGAAGCAACAAGTAAATCCACTGCCAAAACCAAACAGTTCAGGCTGTGTTTCTAAAAGATGAAGAAAAATAAATCGATCTTACCCCCAGACACTGCAACTTTTAATAGCTCTGCCAGAGATGTCAGCAGGGCTACCCTCTGGCTGCATTATAGTTACATGGCTCATTTCAAACACTGCAGGCTGTGTACTGTCCTAGCAAAAACCTCAACAATTGCAATTAAATAATTTAGAAGTCCTAAGTCGTAAAGAGTAGATGAATAGTTTTCTTTACAGTGTCCTGCTTAAGTGGGAACTGTCTGGTCACTCCTCCAGAAAGGAACAGTACTCTAACAAGCACACCTTTGGACACTTTTACAAGGAAGCACCTCAGACTCCTTCATACCTGTGCATTAGAGATGAACTTGAATGTGTTAAGGTCTCACTAAAGATACTTGCATGGAATACTAGATGGAAACACTAGATATAGTCCCTAGGCATCAGCAGAAGCCACAGGAAGACAAAGGTGTCCTCTTGTCCTACCCCCTCAAAAAGGATATTACTTTCTTGCAGTCTAAATTTCAAACTTTCAGTTTTGGGTGATATTTTGGAGGAGTGATGCTTTTGTTTCACTGAAGAATGGGACAGGGAGTAGGGAAGTCATAACAGTGTTAAGTTGTGAGGACCTACCACTGATAGTCATCCTCTAAACTGCCACTTGTTTAAGTCTATGTTTGGCATGCAGAAATGCAAATACAACATTGAGCAATACAGGGAACTACAACTGGATCTCCAAATCCCTGAATGTTTTTTTTAAATCACTAATGTTGGCTGTTGCAGTGTCATTGTGCCCCAGGAATCAGAATTCCCACCCTGGGTCAGCCCCAGTTTGCAGCCCTGGCCTCACCACACAGCCCAGGTGTGTGGGGTTTGGTACCTGTCCTCTGCACAGTCCAAGCCACACGCTCCAGAATTCAGAAGTTCCATGGCCTGAAGTACCTGGTCCCAGCACAAAGTAACCTCTGCTCCCACTGCATATCCTAAATTATTATCTAATCCATGGTAAATTATAGCAGTGATATATTCAGAGCTGGCTTAGCCTTTTGAAATGCAAATTACCAGGAAAGTAATAACTAGGTGCATTTGAGCCTATGTGAGAATAGCCAAATGTTGAGTCTGTTTTTGCAAAGCTGGAGGTCTGCTGTGTGCATCACAGTGCTGTTTAACAGCACACACAGAGATGTACAGCTCAGCCAGGCAGTCCCCCAGTGCTGTAAGGCTTTGCTTCCTTTCTCATGGCTCTCTTGCCTTTGAAGTTGAGCTGCAGCATGCTCAGCTGTGCTCAGCAGGAGGGCCAAAGGTTTGAATATTCAGATTTCATCTTTGTTTATAGAGTGGGCTTTTGAGATGTAGGAATTCTGTTACATTGTCCAGTGTCTGGGGGAAGGGCTGCTGAGGCTGTTAATGGGTCCCGAGGAGCCTCATCCGTTACACAAACCACTGTAGGCCCCTTCTGCTCATGCCAGACATTAATGGCCACATGGACCTACATGCATAATATCAGCTACTTTTAACAGACCTCCTTAATTGTGTCTTTGGTTTTATTTCTGGTTGTTTCATACTGGTTGCATTCTGTAGCAGGCAATATTTAGTCCATTCAATTTGACTAGTGCTGGTTTGAAGTTGATTTTGGTGCACCGTGGCTTTCTGCGGTGGCTGACTCACACACACATGAAGTTTCCTTGGCTTCCATCGGGAAAAAAGTATGAAATTTGATAATATAATGTGGAAGCTATGGGTTTTCTAAAGCCCCATGTGCTTCTTAAGTGCATGCAATGCTCTCAAGTAGACATGTGTGTAACAGCCCAATTAATGAGTAAGTGCCCAGGGAGGGAAAGCAGAAGAGGATTTGCCCTGTCCTTTCATTCCAACTCCAGACAAGCAGAGAAGAGTTATTATAATTCTACCAAATGACTTGGAAAGAACAAAAACAAAGCAGAAATCTGGAAGCTCTCCTGTAATCCAGAAAGGTGCTGCAAAACTCCACGAGATGTGCAGCAGTAGGTGTGACTAGGATAGAGGCTGTTGCGGCTCCTTTCTGCCTCCAGTCCTTGTTTTACAGGCCATAGTCCTCTCCGTAGCTATTCCTACCCTTTTCCTTCTCTTGTGGGCAAATGTTTCCTATTCTTTGTCAAGCATTCATAAATGAGTGAGCAGGAACAGAAATATTGAACTGAATGAACTGTTTTAGCATTGGATAATTCTGTGGTCCATGCAGCATAATTAAAGGTCAATGTGCTCCTTCCTACTTAGGGTCACTTTAGGTATTGGAAGATGTACCTTAGACTTCCCCTGCTCAGGAGGAAGTGTTAAAAATGCATGAACTGACCTATTCTACCTCTTCCTACACCTCTGGAAAACTATTTTTTTTCTGTAAATTGTGGGCACTACCCATTAGGAAGTGCTGCATACAGTTACAGTGCTATACAGAGCAATTTAATACATTTGCGTAGGGTGTGTACTGGTCCCTGTGCCTTTTCTTACCTCTTCTGTTTTATCCTATACAAAATAATTCAGCAGCCTAATGGGGAAGCCACAAGTGAGATGCCATTTTCTGAACATTGCAGTAATGTAGCTTCAGTGTCTGGCAGAGGGGCTCATGTTGAGCCAAGTGTGAATCAAGCACCTGCTATTAAAAAGTAACACACTAAAGCAGGATTCCATCAATTTACTCTTTGCGTTTTTTAACATTCATAAAAATATATTTCTTGAGCAGCAGGAATAGCAATGAAAGGAAGGACAACTAACATCCGCATCTTCTCCATGTGATTAGAGTATTTGCATCAAATACTTTATTATGAAGGCTGGAGAACAAGAAAAGCACATTCAGCGTCATATGTTATGGCACAATCCCTCTCTGGTAGAGCAAACAATGGGACCATTATACAAGCTGACATATTTTTTGTTTCTAATATATTCTGCTTCTTTGTGTCTGTGTGTGCTTAAATAGCAGGCACAGATGTACTCTTTCCAAAGGTCTTTGACTTGTCATGAGAATACTGTCTTTACCAGTAAAATAAATTGATTACTAGTGACAATGTTAACTATTATACAAAGAACACAGCTCTGGTGGGCTTTGTTTGATTTTAAAGAAAAGGTGATTATTTCTTCCTTATGACAGTTTGAAAGGTTTGCCATGTGGATATGGAAAGATTTTACTCATGAATATGCAAAGGTATGGCAACAGGCCGGGTAGCCAGATCTTCAAATTGACCGTTGGCTCTGATTGAGTTAGGAGAAGAAGAAGAAGAAGAAAAACGTGAGACAAACACAAAATATACAAAACCAACATGGGAAGTGGTTGTTAAAATATTCAGTTGTGAGCATATTGTGCGTTATTAGCTTTGGGGTATAATATCAAATTGATGACATGATTACAGGGAAAGCAGTGCCAACTGGGATGATGTGCAGTGCATCAGGTTCATGGAAGGGCCACCAAATTCTTGAATAATATTTCTGCCTAGGGATTATTACTTGATGCTCTGATCTTTAGCTCTCTGAGCAGTGACATCAGAAAACTGGCCTATGACACAAAGCAATATACCTTTCTTATTAAGATGTGTTGCAATTTTTTGGGGAAGCATTATATTTTGCTGAAAAAACCACAAACAACAACTCATGCAGGTGTAGCAGCATTTTATAGAGCAGAGAAATTAGTGAAAGAAGAGTTAAAAAATCAGAAACAAAATACATACTTGTTATGTTGCAACGGCTCTTCAGACATTTTTCCTTTTATAATATGAAAAATAACAAAAGACATACTTAGAGTGAATCTTTTACTAAAACCTGTACATTTATGCATGTTTTTTCCTCTAAAACATATTGAAAAAGTTCTTTTTCTACAGATCTCATGTTAAATAATTTGGGATATTTTCCAACCTAATTTAAGCTGCTACAAATATTTTCTGTAATGAGATTGGAAACAATCCATTTGCTCCCCCTAGAAAATGCTATGAGTTCTCCCTTGATTGCAGTTCAGATCATGCTGCTAAACACCAATTTAGAACACAAATCAGGCTCCTTGTTGATTGCAGTTCAATTCACAGTGCTAAATGCCATTTCTCCGATCAGCAAGACGCTGCTCTGTGGGCTGCAACCTGGGCCTCCCAAATCCATCGGTCCATAATTTTTGCATAGGTTGCAATCCTAAAATTAGATCTATCCTATCAAATCATAATTAAGGATATCGTTCTCACCTGATCATCCAGCAAGCCTTCCCTTTTTTATTCAAATGTTTTTTATCTAGTATTAGTGGCAACCGTGCATTCCTTTGGGACATGTAATCTGCCTTTTCTTTATATCATTGACTCTTGTTCAAATATCTGTGACATCATTTATGCATTTAATCTTCCTCCTGTTTAGAAGAATTTTTCCTAAATTAATTCTTCCTCAGGTTACTGAACATTTTTTGATTTCCCTTACTGTTCAAAATGCTAATGGTTTTCACAATTGGTCTTCAGGGCAGAGAGAAAGAAAGAGAAAAGCTTTCCTGAAATGTAGATCCCATGGTAACCTTTTGCTGATGGTGCATCTTTTTTCTGTTCTTCACTGTTAAATCCTTCCTGGTGTTACATGGCCATTGCTGCCCCATTTCACAACATTTGATTCCTGTCATTGTCTTGTACAGCACCTCCAGCCCCAGCAACTCTGTAAACTGCTGGTAGTGTTCTGTGGGAGTGCTCTGCAACACCTGTTGATGGCATATTCACTTCTGAAAATAAGCTTACCAGTGAAATTAGCCCCTGTTCTACCATAGAAATCTCTAGGAAAGAGTGTGAAATGTTCCTATACCCATCCTGTATGGTGAAATCCAGTGTATGGCAGAAGCTGCTGGTTGTGATGGGTTTCTTCTTGTCAGATGTATGTGGTACATGAACAAATGACCACAGACCAGGATGTTTCACTTTCACAACCTTGTCCACCTTCTGATAAGCCAAGAACCACTGAATCACAACGTGTTAGTTCTGCAGAGACTCCAAGCGTTATTCAACAAGACACTCTCCCTAAGATAGTGTAAAGCTTAATTTTTTGAAGTGTCAAGAATGTAAGTTCCCGGTGGACAAGTATTGGGAGGCTGTGATTCTTTGCTCATTTTGAATCAAATTCTTAGTCTATAAAAGCTTTGTTATACATAGTAGGTGTTCCTTAAAATGTCGGTACAGTTCAAATCTAGAAAAACATCCAAAATGCGACTTTATTCTTATTTCATTTCTTACCCGTGCCACATGTAAGAGTGGACATGGAGACTCCCTCGCCCCCCATCCCCTAATATTCGTCACTTTTAGGAAAAGGTTTGATTATTATATTTGTGTAAGTGGGTGTTTTTTCAAAGGCAAATGAATTATTTAATTCTCAGACTCTCTTGAATCTTCACACTTCCCAACCCCCGCTTGCTTTTAAAACTTCAAGTGAATTCTGTTGCATTTTTATGGGCCAGAGAGATACTTCTGTGTCTAGGAAGACTGGGCTTCTGTAATTCCTCCAGTTATCCGCCTCATCATCCTGTTATTACTGTACTTGTCCAGCCTTCCTTAGATGTCCCTCAGCCTGGTTCTTTTCTGATCTTCACATTTAAATCAGCTAAACTCCATTCCATATTCCTACCTTATTCCTAATCTGACTCTATGTCCACTCTGCCTCTGTTGACTAATCTTCTTAAAACATAGAATATGTCGTAAAGAGCAGAATTTTAAAAGAAACAGGTGTCCAGGCAAAGCAAGGAAGTAAATAAAATCTCTGATTTTTTTGCAACCTTTCTACACTACTCTTCTGATTAATAAACCTGCTTTACTCTGTATGTTTTCAAATTGCTGAGAATTTATTATACAACATATAAAAAACATCTTCTTACTGAAATCCTGCAGAGACTTGGATGGGATAGGCCCTAAACTGGATGAAAGATGAAACATGATAATAAAGGAGAATGAAACCAAGTTTGCTTTGTCATAGCAATTTCTAATCAATCCTTATGTATCCTGTGGTCATATTTGTAACGAAAATATTCTCAGGAAGGAAGAGAAAGCATAAAATGTTCATTCAAAAGCATCTACCAGCTGCATATACTGTATTAATAGAAAGACTGATATACCTAACCAGGGGTTCACATTTCAAACCAGTAGGCCTAACAGCTTCTGAGATATAAGTAAATGAAAATTCATGATTCTGTATTGTGCCCAAGAGCCAACTTTACTGCTATTGCCATATAATTATTTATAGCTGCAAACTATCAAATGGAATTGCTTACCACCACCTTACTATATGTGGTAATTGATGTGAAGTGAGGCATTGCGTCCCCGGCTGACCCCAGCACACTGAAAGTCAGATGGATTATATCTAACTCAATTATGATTGATATTATCAAAATCCGTGAAGCACAACATGGTATAACAGGCTTTCTAAGTGCATCTATTGATTGTTTCTCCCTCTGTGTGTGTGTGTGTGTGTGCATGTGTTTTCCAAGGCTGTTGCGGTGGAGCTGTCTCTGGGGAAAAGCAGAGCAGTATTGCTAACAATTTCCACGTGTAAATATATATTTCTGATGGCTTAACTCACCCTCATTGCCTCACAGGGATTGCTGGAACTTGTACTGGAAAAGCCCAGTTTCATTGGCAAAGAATTTTGCTACAGTAAGAAAATTTGCCAGTATGGTTGGTGGGGTCGAAAACCAAAATATTCTGTGATCTGCTGAGCTGTGACTGGAGTAGAACAAACGTTCCTGTGTTCCTGTTCTGTGCCATTCCCTCAGTCCATCGGAGCACAGCAGTGGCTGTGCAAGCCCTACATCCTGTCTCCTGCAGATGTTTGCAAAAACAGGCATAAGGCTGGAGCAATGAAATGAAGCTTTCCTCATGGCAGTCTTACTATTTCCAGCAACCTGGAGTTCAGGGACTGCTGTTTATATCTGCATCATTGTGTTTAAGAATTTCTGATGGACATTTCTTGTCTGAATTTTCTCCAGTCACCTTCTGAACCCATACACAATTTTAACATCCAAATATATGTTTTGATAAAGTAGGAAACATATAAAGAGATATCTATTTCTATATACCTGCTGTTTTGTAATTTCCCAGATTGATCCCTAACTGATGTAGTATGAGAAAAGGTGACTTTATTCCCAATTAATCTTTTCCATGTTAAGGCATGTTTTTATAGATTCCTCACAAATTCTTTCTCAAGATTTCCTGTCCTAATCAAAGGAATCTTATCTAATTATTTTTTAAAAAACCATTCAAAAATGTTGTTGTCATTATAATTTTTCTCTATGTTATTCTATAATACCACGTTTGAGATCAAACCCTGAGAAGTATTCATGATTCAGGGGTACTGTGTATATATAATGTTTTTCCATTCCTCGCCTAAGCATTGAGTTAATGTTTACTGTCCATAATTACTTTCCCACTTTGCTAAGTGATAATAAATTATTTAGGGTTGCATACTGTGTTTCTGGTTTGGGGTATTGTTTTCTCTTCCCTTCCCCCCACCTGTGCAATGTTTGCTTTTGTCAGCATCTTGTCTCTTCAGCCATTTTCTTAACAAGTTGCTCAGAGATTCTTCACCAAGTCTTAATCAGTTTATGTTTTCACTATCCTAGGTAATATTCTACTAGATATTAAATTGTCTCCATAATATGCACTCCCTCATTTTTCTAAGTCATGAGTATATGAGTATATTACAGCACAGGTTCCACTGCAGAGCTCTGTAGGAAGATACATTCCCTTCACGATGAAAAATCAATTATTTAGTCATCATTTAGTTCCCAACATGTAGGATCTATGAGTTTGTATGCTGAAGGAAAGACTTTACTACTTTACCTGTCCTTTTTTTGATTTTGTTTTTAAGTTTTATAGTGGCTTGGATGCAACATAGCTCATTCAATAACAAATTTGGGAATTCAACAAGGCATCTCACTGGCCTATTCTGTGGACCCATTTTGCGAGGAGCATTCAAAGAGTCAAATTATAAAGTTGCAACAAATGAGTGTCCAATCACTGTTCTGCTGGAACAGGTTGTCCTTCAGGTGTTTTTCAGCTGCTAAGAATATCTACAAAACAGTTTTTTGTGAGATTGTAATGGGAAATCTGGATGGCTTCTAAGGAAATAATAGTTATAATGTAGGTATTGACATTTTAGAGGTTTTAATTTATTTAAGTAACAGTTTTTGTTATTCTTATTAGCAAAGTATACATTTACTTTATTTACAGAGTTTCTGTAGTGTTCCTTCTGTTTTTCTCAGCCTCTAGAGACTTTCCCAGTACTGAACAAAGCAGCCGTGGGACTGATCTAAGTGACCTGTTCTTTGCCTAAAAACAACATCTGGGCTACAGGAAGTTAGTTTAGGAATGTTACCCTCTTCCCTGTCAGAATATAGTTAGGAGATTGCAAATGCATCCATACTCCAGCTACTGCCAGCTGTCAGACAACCCTTTTGAGTCCCGAGTTACTTGGAGCTGTTACAGTGTTAAAGGAAAGTTACATTTGCTTTCCCACCCTCCCAGACCAGCCATACACCAGATCTCTTGAACAGATGGGTCAATGTGAGTTCCTAGGCCCATGGAATTTTAGTTCATATTAGCTGTCAAAATATGACATGGCATAGAAAAAGTAGTTTATTATTTTCTCCTAAGTAATTTTGTTGATAGAAATAAGCTAATCACAGCATCCTTTTATTAGCACTTATGTGGAAATATTTTTAAAAAGTTGAAGAGGGTGCACTGTAAGCAATAGCTCCTCTTTTTATAACCATCAGCTTTTGGTGAACTAAGAAATAAACATCATTAGAAGATTCAATATCCATTTCACAACAAGAAATTCACAGACCTGTGAAGGTTCTTGCTAACTCTCCATTCTTCTAGAGATGTACTGTAGATATTTCCTGATATATCTGCTACAAGAATACCTATAATGCACTACCTAAGACATGCTGATAGAAAGCTTATTTTATGATACAAATGGAATAGTATTTACTTGGGCTGTACCCTCAGTATCTTCCAAGTTTACTTATTTACTCTTATCAAAAGTTCTGCATTTTCCTTTTACAAAACTTATATCTTAAGGAAAGGAAAGACGTCTTGCTTTTTTTTTTTTTTTTAAATGTTACGGACTAATACCTAACCTGGTAAGTGGAAGAAGTTACATTTCCTGACTTTGGTCATTCAGAGTGAAAAATTCCAACTTTGAGTGAGCTATCAAAGGCAATATGTCTGTGTCACACCTTAATTTTGGCTCCAGGTGTCAGCTAACAAGTAGGCAACTGGCCATGGGATTCTCAAGCACTTTTCCCAGGTAACTTTCATGCTTCTGCAGCACATGACATGGAGTTCACATGCTAGTGACTGACCCAGTGTTTAACAGGGATTCACCACTGGAAATAGTCTTTGAAATTCATAAATTCAAGGCAAGCCTGTTTTATGGGGACTGATAATGCTGTATTAGTTGCTGGAAGTTAATGAGGTCCTGTGTTTGAGTACAACCAGATTAAAATGAAAAACGAACCACATTACATTCTGTTTCGACAATTATTATCAGTTGGTTGTAATATAAATATGCAAATTTTTCAGCTTGAACTTTAACATCCTCTGTAGAGACCATTCATCTCTTTAAAGTATTAATTTAAGTTGTAAAAGGATCCATACATCATTGCATGTCATTTTGAAAACAAATATTAATCAATTTTACACTCTGAATTGCCACTGTGCAAGTGTAATGTCCATTATTTTGGAGCAAGTCAGTGGCAAGAAATTTACATATTCATTCCTAGCTTAAGAAATCATATGATAATACAAGTACAACACAAGAAATTCAAAAGACTTAAGACCTTATCATCATCTATTCAATGGCAAAAAGCCTGCCTTTGCATTCTCAATGCATTGGTATGCAGATTAGGAATATGTTTCTCATTCCTATCAGTATAACCTTGAAAGCTGGTGACAGCTGAAGTGTAGTCATAAGTTTTCTCTTCTAACAGAAGAAAAAAAAAAAAGAAAGAAAAAAAGGCAACAAAATGAGTGTAAAGGATACAGCAATTTCAAGTTTTATGATAAGCTTTTTGATAATGTATCTGACTACTTAGGTAGATTGTACTGTGTGGGTATGTAGCTTGAAAACGTGTTATCTCTAGATTTAGCTAGAATTGTGATTGCAAGTGCATCTCTGCTACTGAACTAAAGTTCATATTTCTGGTATGACAGAGCTACACCTGTCTTTTATTAGATAAAATTATAGGAAATAGTCGAAGGTGTTTGCATGTTAAATATTGTGAAGGACACCAAATTTTATACCAGCTGTCTCCTAGTGAAAGAATACGGAGTTTCCACTTGGAAAGCAAGCACTCCCCGGCAAACATTGTGCTGAAAGCCTTGTCCTGTTGACATAAAAAGGAAGCAACATCTGCAATCCAGGTAGTTTGCCTGTTTCTTCTTTGGGAATCATAGCAAAGGAATTATTGTTTTACAGTCAGAATTGAAATAGGCGAAGACAGAGGATAGGTTAGTTTAAGCTAAGCCTTGCTAATGCTTTAAGTCCTCACTCAGCAGTGTCCTTCTCCGGTTCAAGTCTGGAGATGATGAAGGTGGATCTCACCTGGTGCCATCAAGAATGCTGCTTCCACTTGAAAAAAGCAAATTGCTATTTTGGTTAGAACTGAAGACTTCAAAAATGCCACTCCTGAGCCCCAAGGTGACAGGTGGAGAAAAGAGCAGCAGAGCAGGTACCACCCGTCCCACCCCCCCACCCCCCATAACTACCTCATCTTCGTCAATTATGCAAAACCAAGCTCTAACATAATTGGCCTAGCAGAGGTTATACATAAGCTCCCTCTAGTGGATTATTAAGCAAGATTTTATAAAAGCACATATCTTTTCTCCAGACGTTTTCTGTCACTCAGTGTGAACAGGAGTATACCACAGGCACCATGCTGTTCCCGTGCAACGAGCTGTTCTCTCTGTTGCCCTGCTTGCTACCTCAGGAGAGTCTGTGAAACAATGCTGGCCACAAACCTGCAGCTACAAAGCGAGACGACTGCAGCACTTTTTGGCTGGGCTTGCTGTTCTTCACTCCTTGGCAGGGTCAGTTTGATTGCTGCTTCAGAATACTGATGTTTCTTAATCATCTCTCTTTGTTTTCTCGTTAAGTGAATGGGTGAATAATTTGCCACACATTCTCTGTCAATCGGATACGTTGTGAAAGGACAGTTGAAACAATGCACACACTCTTCGTTTCATAAATTTGTCATTACAGCATAATCAGATCATTTGCACTTATCCTGCTCTTGCACGGGCTAATTCTACATTCCTGAGAAAAGTGCACTTGGTAACAGTGCTCTGTCTCTCTGTTCCCCTGGGTGTTTTCTTAGACCAAAACTGCAAAGGCAATGTGCAAGACACTTGTGTTCCTTGTTTGCACAGTTCGTGCAGGTCAGAGGAAAATCATAAAGAGTACATGTGCATGTGGCCAGATTAAAATGCAACAGTACATCAGATATGTCAATTGGATTTAGGATTATAACAGACATGTAAGCAATTAGGGTATTTGCTAGTTCAAAATACTCACATGAATGAACCCACATTATCTTCTGAAAAGCATAATAATATATAATTGCAGTAACAATTCCTCTTCCATTATGTCCTAGACATCAACAGTGTGTACATTCTATAATATCCTGCACAACTGATGGCAGGCAAATGCCTCGGTAAGAGAAATACTCACAGATGTGGTAATGTCCCAACAGTGTGGCTGCTATCTAATATTAAAGAATTACAGTAGAAATGTTTCAATAAGAAAGTAGAAGCATTTCAGTTTTTATGTGGCATAGATTGCCACAGACACTGCCAAGCAGCTTTATAGAGTTCTAAATCTTCATTCAATGCCCCTTTACATCATTTGAATGAAGATTTAAACCTCAATAAAACTTTCTGAGTGCTTGTGGCCATCTTTGCTGTATAGTAATCAAAGTGGGGTACAAGCAGACGAATGCACTGTAGTACACCTAATGATCAACACTATATCTAGTGACATTTCCCTTTGTAAAATGAGTGTCTTAAAGGCTGTTTTCATGGATGGTGCAGCAGTACACATAGAAACAGGCATTTATATCCAGTTTTTATGCAATTCTTTAAAAGATTGCGTTGGGGGTTGTGGGGTTGTTTGATTGCTTTTTTCCCCCTATGTAATATTTATTTTCTCTATAACTATCTTGAATTAATTTCTTATATGGAAGATATTTGTGAAAAAAATAATAAAAAGTATATGAAAGCTAATATTTAAAGGGTAACTTTCCACAGCATTATGGCTTGTTTACTTATCAACCTCCAACTGTAATTAAGATATTGCAGTGCAATCAGTTGTGGCATTGAATTAGAAGCTTAAATGAAAATCAACTTCTAGTTAAGATATTAGCTGGGAAATTCAACACGTGCTAGTGCATAAATGCACACACAAGGTATGACTGAGTGGAATTTGAAAGAAACTACTGTGAGAATATGCCACTGATAGAATATATGTTTTGTTTCAAAAATAAAGACACTCATTCTGGAAACAGTTTGAAAAAGAAATAGCCAGTCAGTGGAGTGTGGAGGATTTGGTGTCTGGATCCTCCTGCAGAGGAAGGCGTGGGAGGATTGTGTGGATCTCAGCTTCCACAAACTTCCACAAATGCAAAGGAAAATATAACTTTCCTCCTGAAGTTTAGGCTCAAACTTATTGTTTCAAGTTGAATTAAACTGTCGTTTTCAGCATATAAAATGTTGGCACAGAAGATGTACTCACTCCACTGTTGATACTCCAGGACGCTGCAGGAGATGCCGCCTTTTAAAGAGCATTCCCATCGATGGAGCCTGAGTGTTGTCTGTCTGTAAGTCCTGCACAGTCCCTGGCTGTCAGTCCTGCTTCTTCTGCAGGCAGAGCAGTGGGCTAATACCTAGGGCTTGTCCCAGGAATGAACCAGAAGCCTGAGGCTGAGAGTGGAGCAAATGGTATTCTCCATATGGTGTTGGGAGGGAATTGGCTCTGCTGGTCAGAGCACGGTGCTACCACCACCAAGGTTTTGTGGGTTCAATCCCTGTATGGGCCATTCACTTAAGAGTTGGACTCAATGATCCTTGTAGGTCCCTTCCCACTCAGAATATTCTGTGAAATCTGTGAATTGCAGTATTCCTTTGTTTGTGTTGGCTCCCATTGAAACCTAGCAAGAGAATGTCCTGCATCACCCACTGTGGTGGTATGTTTTTGAGGAAAATCCTGTTATGTAATGACAAGGATGGTGGCAGCAGTTTCACACAGCTAAAGAAAAGAGAACCAAAAAAGCACGAAATATGTTGTTTGTGCTGAAATATCTTTGTACATTCTGTGTTGAACATTTTTAGTGTGTTGCAATAAATCTCAAAAACAAAGTAATCCCCAGAAATAAATTAAGACAAGCTCAACTCCCCAGACTTCTTTTAGATACAGGATCTGAACAATAAGAACAAATGAAGGCCTTATTCTCCAAAACACCAAGAGCCTTATCAAAAGCTGCAGAGTTATCTCAACTTTCACCGGTGGAAAAGCAGGCCTGAGGGTTTGATCTAGATATTTGCAGCAGAAGGATCAGAGTAAAACTCAGAAAAAAAGAAAAAAGGTATATTTCCCTTTTGAGTTCAAAATGAGAACTGAATTTAACATAATTTTTGAATGATTAATCCCAAGCAGTAGGTTAGGAGGGGGATGTTTTTAAGCGATATTGTCCCTTCCTTTCCCTTGTATTTCTTTGTAAATAACATATTACCTATATTAAGGTAAACTGAATGTATTAGCCAATTACCTAAGGGGATTGCGAAACTGGGGTCTGCATTATAAAGCAAGCCAAGTTATGACAGCTGTGACCCCAGAGGAATCAAGGCTGAATAAAGACTGTCTCCATTGCAGACAAATGATGATAAAGTGATCCTTTTAGCCAGCAGTCAATGGAACCTGACAAGGCCAAACCTCCAACTAATGAACAGCCCAACCTTTGCTACCAGGGAGATGTACTGAAAGTTTAATCTCAATAAGCATCAAAATACATTTGGCCAAACATTTTTAACAAAAGAGTGGCACATATCATTAAATGGCCCTGAAGTTAGATGAGTGAGGAGGAAAATAGGAGGGTGGGGGTGTATGTTCTTACTGTATCACAGGTGCACAAAATTGCCTTGATAGAACAATATCTTATTTTTCTGCTAAAATTGAATTTCAGATGGTACCTACGTCACACAGACCTAATAATACAGAAAGCAATTGTCTCAATGATTCCTATTAAATCTGTGCATTTCCAGATCCTTATAGAGTAATGTCAGTTACAGAACAATGTCAGGCTGACGGACGCAGCACAGCGTTAAAGAAAAAAAATCATGCACACAATAGGCCAGCTGCACATTAATAAATATGTAATGTTTGATTAAAAATATGGATCGTATTTTTCCCCCCAATTGCTGACTACCCCTAAGGCAGAAGATGTGATCTGGCTCCCACTGATGGGTTTATTTCTTGCTTGCTTTGAAAATACAAACTAAAATGTTTTCCTGTCCCAGCTGTTTCCCATTGTTCATGTTTATCAGCTCAAAGGGTGAACGGAGGAATAAAAAATACGCTCGCATTTCAAATGTGCCAGTCAGTCAATCTATTGTTAAAAGAAGAAAGCCTAATTGTCTGTGCTGGCAAACTTCTTTTTGGTGAATGTCCAGTTTTTAAGAAAAGCTATTCAGCTGTGCCATTTGTTTAATACATGCATAAAAAAGCACATAAAATCACAAGTTTTCTGTGGGATGGGATGGGGGGGTGGGGAAAATCACATCTCTAAGTTATAGCCTTGAAACACTCAAGTGATGGCCTAAGTAGTAGTCCATGGGCTACTTTTTTGCCTCTTCATTGGTCTGAATAAGTGCCTAGAAGGAATTTTCATGGAATAAGTTTTATGTCCTAAAACTGAAATTGGCCTCCTTCTCCAGATCTTACAATTAACTTTGCCTCTTTGAGAAGAAGCACTCCTTTCAGATTACTTCATCAGTGCAGTGGTGAAAGCCTTTTCCAGTTATATTCAAAAGAGTTTGATATTTTTATTTAAGATACTACTACTCTTCATTTCTTCAGACCCTCATCCTAACAAAAAATGGGAATCAGGAGAGAGCAGGAACTTCTTTGCTGCACAGGAGAATCTTCTGTTTGTCACCAACTCTTGTGATAATTACTTAGCTCTATCCCATCTTTGACTTGCTCTCCAGCTCATGCTGGCAGTGCTACTCTTCCAGCTTTCAAACTAAGCCCAATTAATCAGAACTGACACTCATTTTATGCCATGCAAATGAGCAAAAATTTAACTCAGAGCCTACTATTTTGACCAGGACTGCGTTAGTCCATCTTTCTTTGAAAGCTTTTCTTTGAAAGCTTTTTGAAGAAAGGGTCATCTTTAGTTCCTCTGTTGTACAGCACCAAGACCAAAACATTCTTACAGTCTGAAAAATAAAAAATAATCATTAATATAACAAATGACTGTGATACTTTGCTTGGAACTTTCCTGTTTTGCTAGGTTTTTCTTCTTTTTGATGGGCAAAGAAACAAGTAAGTGGCATTATCATCCAGCTATCACCCCCTTGTGACACTAAGATGAGATGTCACTCACAGCAAATTGTACAGATCTTTCTTACATGAGTTCAATAACTCCTCGTGATATCTAAATTACCATTCCTGGGTGTCTGGGTTAACACCTTACAGGAATGAATAAGGCAATAAGGTAATTGTCCCAAGTGCTCTGCAGATCAAAGTAGCTGCTTTGGTCACCCTGAACTCATAATTCCCTGGAAGTTTGAGAGCCAAATTAATCCTAAAATTTGAAACTGGGTGTCTAGGAGTGAGGTCCTCACTCAATAAGCTGAGGACTGGGGATTTTTCTAAATCTACCTTTATTAAAATTTACTGGCACATAATAGGATACTGGAAAGCACAATGAACTTGGAATACAGTACCAAACCAACCTTACTTGTTTAGAAACTTAGACTTGGTCCTGCATTTGGACATTTGTGAATCTGTAAATTGCCATGAAAATGTCCGTGATCTAAAGCTGCACCTCCCTGTTCATCTTTCAGTATCTCTGCCCTCTGTGTGCACACAGCAGACTTGGAATGAACATATTCCTTGGTGTCCCTGGCAAGTAATACCATACAGCTTCATGGACCAGGAGTGCTCTGTGGAACCCAGTTACGGAATCATATCATTGAAATACTGCTTTCATAACTATTAAACCTACACATCATGCTAAAAATCCATTGATGTGCATTTTTGTGCACAGGTTATTTTTTTGTTTTCTGTTTGCTGAGCTGTAGCATATATATGCCAAGTAGATAGCTGTCAAGTAATGCAAAAAACCAAACTATCATTTGCAAATGCACCATAATAAGTGAAGAAACTGGAATAGTTATGGAGAAAAATATTAACACCCCCCCTCAAACTTTAACAGTACTAGGTGGCTTTTATTTTTTTTTCTTCTGTATTTTTTACAGTCTGAGCAGTACATGAAGTTGTCTCCTTCTCTAGAAAGTATCTCCACAGGGTCTCCAATGATGCCCATCATATATGATAAGCTCTGCCCTCTTTTCAGCAAGTGGTGTCAGGCAGTTTTGACTGTGTGTTAGTGAGCTCAACCCAAACAGCCCTACTACTGCCCTTCATGACCAGCCATTTCAGACACTTCATTGACTATTGATTAATTGCTTTTGCAGAATAAAAAAAATATACAGAAGCATTCCAGAGAAGGCAAAACCAAAAAGGAGAAATACTAAATAATTAAAAATTAATATGCAGCAGCTGGAAGGGAAGCAATCATGGAGAAACAACATGTGGCTGAATTGTAGCAAATTACGTGGAGGATTTTGTCATTGTCTCAGGGACTTCTTAAGCAAAATACCAGCTACACAGCTCCAAAAGGACTGTGCACCCTGTGACAGCAGGCATCAGGGGATGCCCCCCCCCCCCCGCCAGGGGAAGGTTTGGGAGCCAGAGAAGCAAAGGGATGTGCTGGGAAGGGGCGTGAGAGGAGCCTGCAAATGCTCTTGGGGGAGCACAAGCTCTCTGCAGCTCTCCAGGAGCTCCAGTGTTGGGGCTACTGTAAACAGATTCAGTCTCTCTCTGTAAAAATTATGGAGAACAGCGTTCTCTTCTACAAAGCATTCATACTGCCACAGCTGGACAACATGCAACAGTGAAGTCTGTAGATGTACAGGGCTTTTTCTGTAAACCCACTATTAATATTCTGTAGCATCACCATTAAATTGTAACAGACTTCTCCACTAAGGATGAAGAAAAATTTTGGTTTAAATTCAGTAATTGATAATCTGCTTAGAAGGCTTCAGTTTGCAGATTATGAGCTGTTTATCACATTGAATCTACCACGTGGGCAGATTTTGCAATTTTTTTTTCTTTTCCCACAAAAGAAACTAAATTAAAACCCCCACAACCTAGAGCGCTATGACTTCGAATTGACACTTGGACCCTGATCCAGCCTTTGCTTACTAGGATTTCTCTGCAATGATATGGTGATGTAACATCAGGAAATTTCTTAGGATCTGATAAATTGCCAAGGAATTGTTCTCCCGGAAACACTAGCTCTTAATTATGCGGGTTTATACTAACTGAAACTCTGGATGTTGCTGGCTGGTGATGTTCCAGCAACAGAGATCCAGGATAGATCTCCACTGTAATCATTTGCCCCACTCAGTGCAGACATAAAACAAGGACAGATCAAAGTGTAACAGAGCTGTCTGTGTGTGTTTGGGCCTAGTTCAGAGCAGGAGCAAATTGTGACTCATGGATTAGTCAATACCATATATGTTCATATTCCTTCACAAAACCAGCAGAGATGTCTTATTTAGTAGTAGGAAATGGCAGCAAGTGCTGGAAATCACCACCTCTCAAGCACCATCCTGGCATATGAACTCCAGGTGTGCCTGGAGAATTCACTGACCTTCCAAAGAAGAGAGGAATTTGGTAATAGGTACTATTTATTAAGTAGTTGTTAGTTATTTTTAAGACTTGACTCTTCCAAAACTGATCCACAGGTGAAAGTTCAACTCCTACTAGAAGCACTCCAAAGTAAATCCCTGCCTGAAAGAGCTTGCACCTTATTTCAGCCAGACACCAACTCTTTTCCAGTAGGGGGAAAGAAATTCTTTTTCAGCAGATCCTTCACTGCTTTAAAAGAATATTTATTCACAATAGTTTTTCCTTTAGTTTTTGCCCTTTTTTTTTTTTTTGTAAAAAAGGTAATTTTCTCAGTATGGAGCTTTTTCTGTATTCTTTGTCCTTTGGGAGACAAAATAATTGGCAAGACTTGGCAGAATTAGTGATATTCTTGAGCTCGTAATTGTCTAATATCTTAGTCTTCTAGATGGAAAGTCAATACATTATGATGTCCCCCAAGCCAAATTAATATAATGTTAAATGTGGTGGTTTGAAGTGGTTTGAAATGCCTGTTTGAAATCCTTTAAATCCTACATCTAGTGATTCAGAAGCTAGTAGCAGAGGGCAGTTGGGTGCTCTACCTCCTTAGATAAATCTGTCTCTTCCTGGCTGTTTTCTGTTTTCACTCTGTCAGACCTTGTGGCAAAAATTTCTGCTGTGACTGATTTTCCTTCAGTGGCTCAGAGCTTTTCCAAGAATTCTGAAGGAGACAATAAAACACCATGTATTGATGAACCGACCACATTTAACATATCTTTTAAAAATTTCTTTCATAAGATCAACTTCTTTCAAAAGTAGTGCTCAGTACAGAGTGGGGTATTGGGCCAGGCAGTTCAGGCATTACTTTATTACCATAACAATGCCCTGCACTAATGTGCACTCCATGACAGTGTCCATGTTACCCACTGTACAATTATTTTACACAATGGAGTTTACACCCTTGAGCAAAACTTTGAACTGGACTGAAATGTACTGTAAATAAAATACTGTTACATCTTTTTAAAATTTAAAATATGAAGTGCAGCATAGCAGGGGACTTTCAAAAGTAATTAGCACTAATGCAGCCCTCTTTGAAATCAAGAAATCTGTTTTCCTACGGGTCTGTGTCATTCCTGGTTTAGAAGAAAAATTCATAGACTTTTGTAAAGTGCAGAAAATGAAGCCCATGTTGTGCTTTATTTAATTTTCTTACTGCCATCAGAAAGAACAGGTTTCTTACAGGCTTGTGGACCATCTGTTATATGCAAGATGCATTAAGGGCTAAAAAATCCCTGTCTTTTCTTGGCCTCTGTGGTGCTTTCCCTGTAGTTACCAGGCACTATTTTGTTTTAGGTAATATACTGTGATATCTTGCAGTAATCAGAGCAATTAATTTCCTCAGAAATCATGGCCACCCACTCAAAGAAAAGACTTTTGACACACCATAATGGGTGTTATATATAGTTGGTGTCAAGAGTTGCTTAGATATGCTGATAATGAGCCACACTTTTGAGGAGTCATAATCAATCATTCTTCATTTAGAAAGTCAGATCCATCAGCCTGACATCAAAATGTCATAACCCATTGATCTCACATTGCAATCAAGGATTCTTGACTCTTATTAATGGCATTCAGTTATGCCAGTTACATCAGCAATCATTTTATCATTTATGATAATTTTATCATTTTAGTGGTATAATTTAAAACACTCAAGTTAGTGGCTAAATCCATTCATCCTTTTCTTAATCCCTATTAATAGTTACTATTAATTCTAACACAGCTGTTTTAAAACTTCAAACAATTTAAAATCCAATATGATCTGTGTATGAAAATAAATAAGAAAAAACACCTGTGAGTCAGAAAGATCTGAGCGGATTGGATTCCCTTCTGGGGGTCATTCTACCTCTGCTCTCATGGTTGATGATGTCAACACAATCTTTTAAAGAAGTTACTTCCTGTTATCTCACTGCTGCCCATCTGTTATTCCTGTATCTCCCGATGACATGTCACCAGTGGTAGTGACAATTTCTTATCCACTGCTGTCAGAAAAAGAATAGCTTAGGAGCTTGGAAACAAATTTCAAACTAAAAGTTGCTTTGAAGTTTGATCTGCTATTCAGTGAAGCACAGTGTAAGAGAAATAGTAAACATGTCAAGATAAAGGGAGGAAAAAAGGGAGTGAGAACAGTGGAGCAGGATGGAGATGAGCTGTATTTGCATACATTTCCAATGTACCTTTCAGGCACAGATACTTAAAAGATGCACAGCCCTGTTGCCCTGTGGGATTTTAATCTGTGGTTTAGGATTAGGGAATATACATTGTCTCACTGAAGTAGCTGTTGAACACAGTGTTTAATTTTTTTATTAGTGGGACGTTTTCTGTGATACAGGATTTTATGGCAATACTCTTCCAATACCTAAGGCAGTCAGGGCTCCTCTCTTAATGTTAAAAGGATATGTTCCCATTTTAAATTTTACCAGTTTAAAATTTACAAATCTTAAATTACAATATGACTCTGAGAAAAAAATGATACCACCAGAACGCTGCATAGCAACCTCTGATTTTTTTTCAAATACATTATTTTTAATAAAAACAAACAACCCTATGGGAAGTTTCATGCTTGATAAGCAGTACTTTCCTAGTAGGAAGGTATCCAAATGGAAATTTTTACCTGGTCTAATAATTACAAATTAACTGGGATCAGGTTTGCCAAGTCCTAGGAGCCTGCTATTGCCAGCCAGCTCCCTGCAAGACTCTCCCTCACAGCAACAAGTTTGTGGAATCAAGCCCTTTGTTTGGATCAGTGCTCATCCCTTCAGGCAGAGCTAATTGGCTAATTCAATCACACTGGCTATTTAATTAATAAGGAAGCCCAAAATTCCACATGAGATGAAAGGATGAAGAGGCCAGGAATGACCCTTGATAATAATAAAAGATAATTACAACCAAGAATTGCATTATTCAGACTTTGTTATTGACATGATAAGCACTGCCATATGCCATGCAAGCTGTGATGGGCACCCTACTGATTATAGGTATAGCAGAGCTCCCAGGTGTAACTGTGTTTCAATGCAAATGTGACTTCAGGTGAAGAACTGAACACTTTGCATGAAGACAGAAAAAAGAAAACTTCCCAGCTGTGATGACAGGAAAGCAGCCTGGCCACTTTGTTGCCTCTGTTCAGGTAGAGCAGTAGTACTTGTGAGACCACACGTTCACTTTTCTGTTTAGAAAAACCAGAGATGTGAATTACCAGATCCAGACTGAGGGCATCAAGGTGCTACATGGGAAAAAACCATGCAAAATTATTGTTTATTAGGAAAACAATTAGGTGCTTTATTAAAAAAAAATGACAGGGTTTTTCTTGCAGGATCTCCTGGGAAAGGGATGGGGAACTACACTGATTTTAAAAGCAGATTCCCAAAATGTAAAACAGAAGTTTCTGCAAGAATGAAAAATTTCCACAGAAATGTTGATTCCATTTTATTTACACAGTGCAAAGAAGTGTCTGCTGATCCCAGTGAAACAATATGTAGGGGGTGCCCAATGGACACAGGGCATGAAGAAAGACTAGATTACCTGCAACCACTTCCCTTCCAAACCATTTGTGCTAGTTCTGAAAGACAATCAAGTTCTTGGGAACTAGAATTAGAAAATGGAGAGACAGATTTAATTTCTGGCTCCTCCTTTCACTGCTTGTGGTCCTGAGGCATGCATTGTGTCTCAGTGAGTCCAGGTCTTTCTCCTGTGATTTGTTTTATCTCTTCAGACTACATTCCTAAAGTAGGGACCGTGTCTTCATTTGAGTGTACACAAAAATTCCCAAATCTCATTAGGGTCTGTAGTCAAAATTAAAAGTTTCATAAAATCTTGCCCAATTCCTAAAGAGCTCCCAAGTTTATTGCTCATTAAAAGTCTGAATCTGAAAAGCAAAGGTATTTGATTTGTAATGAGTGTAACCCTTCAGTAAGATCACAGCTGTAGTGTTACAGAATCAGTCATGTAAAGAATAGTCCCTGGAAGAAAACCTGCCTTCTCTTTTTTCTCTTTAACCTCAATAGAGCAGTTCTTTTGTTAATTACAGTTACTGCACACTGTGATATTGAAGTGCTCTGTTCTCAAACATATTCTTATTTATTTTAGTCCTTTTTTTCCCAGGTAATGAAATGTCAGAACCCTACTTTTTCTGGTTTTGTAGTATGTTGATCAAAGTGACCTTTGCTTTGCGGCAGACACAAATCAATATAGCGCTCTGCGGTATTTGACAGATAAAGGTGCAACATATAATAAATGGCAATCACTGACGAGGAGAGCAAGAAAATACCTGCCAACTTCAGTTCATACCGGCAATTTTCAGACAATGCCACATGTTATGTTCAAAGTAAAATTCATTCGTCCATCTAATAACAGAGATGGGGGATATTAAAGGACTCAGTTTTGTTAAAGAAATGTTTCAACTCACAGTAATAATTCAGAGTCCAGTCCAGGTCTACAGTGGTTGGTTGCAAGTAAAGTTATTACATTTTGAAGACAGGTTAGAAGAGCAATTTTCCTTGCCATAAAGGAAAGGACACACACACACACACACACACACACACACACACACACACATACAGTTTTACCCAAGAAATGAAATAGTAATTATGCACACCCATAGAAACACAGTCTCTTATTCTTTGTCTCACACACACAAATTGTCTTAATTTCCTAAAGCTGCTCTCCAGTGCAGTGTTTTGCAGCTGAGGGTTTGATTTTCTCATATTTTTCCAAAGCTGCTGATAAGTTATATACAAATGGAACCAATTCCTATTTAAATGCTTAATTGCAAGTAGTATCTGCAAAGTAAGTATCTGCTGGAAATTTGAAGTGGCAGCTTCAGCCCACTGTAAATGAAATTTGTGTGTGTTAGGATAAATTTCTCTTTCAGTATGGCTTGTCTTATTCTCAGTAGCACAAATAGCTTATTGTAAGTCTGGCCCAAACAGAAAGCAATGCTGGATTTTGCCCACTGTGATGAGTTGTGCTCAACTGCATCAGTTCTTGCACAGCAGACACACAGGCAGGGCAGCCCCCAGAGGGAAGCTGACTGGTGTGAACTAAAGCATTTCCCATCAGGAGAGAGCAAATGTGGGACTGAGACTTGCCTGTAACCTCTGTAAGAGGAGCAGCAGAGACCAAGGCATCCTGTCCATGGGCTGGTGTTCTAAGTGCTTCATATGAAGGGTCTCATCCTGACAGATGACCTCTAGTTCTATTTCTTATTTCCTATGACATAAGTGTCTGTCCATGGAACTGCTGGCAGGACCTTTTTAGTGAAGATGCTGTGCTTTGTTTGGGAACATAGAAAGCATCTGTATTTTCTTCTTCTCCTAGGAAACTACTTTGACTTAAATACTCTTTTCTATATCTGTTGTTCACAATGTATGTAAGCTTATGACTTGCATTTGAGTACTTATTTTCACAACTACTTTTTATGAAGCTGTTTGGACACTTAAGGCAAAAAAAGGCCAGTTCACAACGTACTTGTGGCTGTTCAGAGTTATTTGATGTTATTTAACTTATGAAAGCAAAATGTCGATCATGTACATGCAAGTGCAGTGTGTACCTACTAGTACATGGTACCTTGCATGTTCAAAATCTAAGACTGATCAACTATATTAACTTTTGATTAATATTGTCGGGATATGACCATTTATTACTACTGTTCAGGGCTAATGGTCAAATTCAGTGTTGAAGCTTATGGCTGAGCCTGAAATACAAAACCAGCTGATGCTCCAAAAGCAGGACAGTCTGCAGTTAGAGAATGCTTCACCCACTGCAGACACAGACACTTCAGTGTGCTGACCAGAACACAGTATTTTGTATTGACCTGCAACATGGAAAGGCTAGTTCTAGGGAATGAGTAAAGCACCTCAAAAAAATGGTAGGAATCTTTTTGGTCTGCTCCAGATTCTTTTTAATTTAGTGAAGTTTTCATCACTTATCATGCTCTTTTTCAATAGAAATATTGTATTACATTACTTATACTTGCCTTTCTTCTGTTATAATATGATATAAAAGAGAATTTATCTCTCTGTCTCTCTCTCGTGACTTCTAAGTCATTTTTATAGTTTCCTCACCCTTACTTTAGGAAAATTGAGTTTATCTTTGTTGTTTTTCTTTGACAAAATATTGAACAGGGAACAGATGTTTTTTGTCATTTGTCTGCAATAATGCCAGACATTTTCCTAAGCTGATGAATGCATGATTAACCTTAAACTGATCCTAATTCTGTGTATCATTTTTCCTGTATCCCATTGTATTAAACTGTACCCATGACTACCTGTGAAACATTATGTAGCCTAGTTCATGTCAACCCATTCTGAATTTCTCAAGCTTGTGCAAAACAATTATTTCTATCATCACTGTACATTTTGCCACACAATATATTTACTGATATCAGTCTCTTAGTAAAGGTCTGCAAAGAACTATTAATAGCTGCTCATGTCTCTAGCTTGGGAAACATTATATAGTGAGGCAAAACTTTTTCCTCATAGAACACCCTTGTTATTTCAAATGACAATTCCATACTAAGTTATCACAGTCTGGCATGTCGTCAGGTAATTCACAGTTATGGAAACACCACATTCATTCCCACTAAAGTTTCACGCAGTTGTTCTGCTACTGTAAAGTGTGGGTTTAGGAGAGGGGAGAGTCTCTAAACATCATAACCTTACTGAGGGGATTGTTACCCCAACTGGCAAATGCTCAACTGTGAGCAACAGATTTATTACCTGACATAATTAATGGCCTAGATAGTGACATTTCCCATATTATAGACAATCATGAATTATGAGCCCAGCTGCTAGCCTTCTCATTCACTGAAATCGGTTGATAAATATGTTTATTCGAGGTCAGCTTGGCCTCATCCATTAGAAATATTGTTTTTCTAAACATTACATTGATTTAATTTAACTCTAATCAATTTAAAATGGTTCTGACAATTAACAAAAGCTTCAAATATGACCTTAAAGTAATAGGATTCATTAGCTATGTTTAGGATTAAACTTATCCTAATAGGGCTATTTTTCTTCTGAGGGCATGTAGTAGGCCGACTGGTGGTCAGTCAAAATGAAATCAATTATTATAAATTATACAGTTTGGCTTGATTATGTCGTGCCCGCTAATTTGTATAAATAAGGATCTCAAACAATAGAAGCCATTTATTAATAACTATCTGTACCCCAACCTGTATCACACTTTACGTTACAGCTGCAGAATCATCTGTTACCCATGAAGTGTTATATTCTCTACTGCTAGGCATATATGCTAATTAAACCCATAATTAATTGTAACAGTTATAGTTAAAGTCAAAACGCTGACAGCCTTTTTGCCCTATTATTCATGGTAATCAACGGATTCAAAAGGCAACGTAATCAACAATTCCTGCACTAGCCAGGGGATCATAATACAATGGCAGCACCAGTGACAGCTGGCACCCACAGGTCTTTGGGTACAATAGGAAATATAAACCTCTAGAACTGAAATGCTTCAGTATGAGCAGTGCCTATTGTTTTTCTGAGGCAAAATACAAGCCTAAGTCATATTTAAGGACTGAATCCCTAATGCAATGGGTAACAGAAGCACACAAGAGCCATCCATGCTCTGGAGAGCCCGCCCGGCCTTCCCGGGGCTCAGCATCGTCCTTCAGTGTCTTCTGGTTGTAACCCCTCACCAGCCCCTTCCCCACCCACGTGGGGATGGTTCAGATTAGGGATGAGAATTCTGGGGAGTGTTCTTGAATATCAAGAACAGATCCAACATGTGTCTGTTGGATGGTGGGCAGTGCCCAAGAGGTGTGTGCCGTCCCTCTGTGCATTATCTACAGAAAGAGAGAACATTTGCCCCTGCAGGGGACCTCACATCTACATACATCTGTCTGTATATCAGCCTTGAATCTGTGGGAAATGCCTTTTATTTGTTTCCAGACACAGTGGTGGATTCCATACCCGCAGTAGCCCTGAGAGGACAAGGTGAAAGGGACAATCTATTGTCAGCAGAGAGCCACAAATACTCTTTTAAGACTGCTCTGAAGCAAGTGGCCTGTGTGGGCACAAATTAGGGTGTCTCCAGAGTGTCCTGAGCTCTTCAGCAGGCTGCCAACAGTGGAAGAGGCAATAAAGGCCAAATAAGTGGCCACTTTTAGCAACCACACTTTGGAGCCCAGATAAGGTGCAATGACAGATGAACCATCTGAACCTGTTGCATCCACAAGGTACATGTCTCTGCATGGGTCTCTCCTTGCTTTTAAAGGCAATCTAGTTATCCATGGGACCTCAGATCACAATCTTTCTGAGGCATGTTCATGGTCCATAACACCACTAAGCCAGCAAGTTTATACGTACACAGCTTCAGATGTGCTGCTACTCAAACAAGGTTAGCCATAGTCTCATTACTAAGATTTACACTGTCAGTTACAGAGATGCCCATCCAATCCTATAACACGACAATTTATGGGCATCACAGAGAATTTTTTTATTGCTAGAGCTCATATACAATGTGTGCCCTTAGTGACACATTTTTAAATAAAATATATTATACTAGTGATTTCTAATGCTTAAAATAAAATAAAATAATAATCAACTTTTAGCTACAGTTTCCGCCTGGTTATTGAGCTGAACTTAATGACTGGCTGAAAAGTATTTGTCAACACAACAGCTGGAGAGCAACACTTTCTTGTGGCTTTATGTCACAGCATATGCCAGCCACTCAGAACATGTGATAATTCAACTGGAGCTGGTACTACAATAGCAGATGGGTTGAAGCATTGTTATTCTCACTCCAGCTCCCAGCCCTTGAGGGATCACTAAATAAAATCAAAGCAGATGGACCATTACAAGCTCATTTGTGTTCACTACAAGCACCTCAACCTCCAGTTGTGATATACTGCACCTTTGTATAAAATGACATGTATGGTAACATGGCCTAATGAAAATAGCATCAGACTTGGCAAGTGAGGAATGAGGCTGGGAAATATGCACAGATCTATTTATCACGGAGTTCTTACCTTGCAGAAAGGGTTCATTTCCCTCCCCCCAATGTTTATCGTTGTATTTCTCTCCATGTTTATAATTTAATTTCCTCACACTCCTCATAAGAACTAAGAGGTGACTGTTGGTTCTGGCTGTAGGAGCTTAGCAGGATTCCTGGCCTCTGCAAAGACAGGATGAATGCTACTAATCAAAGGAATGCAAAACTCATCCCTACACACTGTTGATAAATATGTTACTCCAGGTGGCCCACACGTGTCAAGGCTTTGACCACCCACGGACACCAATATCTGCAGGGATCAGGACTCCCTGTATGTTTCTCTTCCACAGCTCTGCATTTTTGAGCTTATGGGGGACTTGGTACAGAAAATTAACTGCTCCACTAAATACAGTTGAACTTCTGTGACTGCAGTATGCAAGTTGAAAAACTTGTCCAGCTTCTTCTGTGAAACAGCCTCCTGCCGAGTGTCTGAACTGTATAAAAATGATAAATGGATCAGCTAATATTTCTCACCTTACCCAGAAACTGCAGGGCAGCTGGACAGTCTCAAGGGCAGTGCAGGACAGTGCTTCCAGGAGCACACTGTGTGGAGCTCCTGGCCATGTCTGGGCTTGTTTGCTCTTCCTGAGCACTTTCTGTTTAGTGTTGAGTGCAGCAACTCATCCTCAGCTGTGAATTGGTGAAACTCCGCCAGAAGCATGTGCAGGTCAGGTCAGACATCAGCACTGCCTCTTATCTGCTGGCCAGCTTTCCTATCAGCCAAACTAATTTGCTAAGATAATTCTGTTTCCTGTCATCTATTACCATAAATCAACCACAGTAGCTTCATTGAGTTCTCTGCCAACTGCTGCCCTTGAAATTCTCAAACAGAATGGGGGGTGGGGAGGGAAATCTGTGCTCTTCTAAATATTAGAAAGTTTCAGATAAACAACTTGATATTCTGGGCAATGCTGTGTCTCCTCAGCCCCATGTTAATGGTGTGCCAGAGTCAGCTCAGACTTGGGCAAAACCAAATGTATCAATCATTCCTTTAAAAACAAACTTTTTGAATAAGGTGATCTCAGGAGGTAAAGCCTATATGTGGGTAAACACACACATGGAGAGGTGACACAGAGAGATGGAGAGCATGAGCACACTTCTGGGAAAGAGTCAAATTACAAGGGATCCACTGTTGTGGCTATTGAAGAAAGAAATAAAAGGTGTTACAATGAAATGATAACTCTCTGACAATTAATTTTGAAAAGGAAAAAAGTATTGAGGATAGATGGAAATTGAAGAAATGTGAAGCATTCCCAAGCATACCTACTACAGGAGGAAGAATTTAGGAGCAAAAAAGTATTAAGATCATTCTGCTTTTTCCTTATAGCAGTATCAACTACTGAGAGCACCAGTGATATTACAATTCACAGTCATTTTTAAAATTAGAAGATACACTAGTTTATACCCTTCTTCTATAATTCTGCTCAGATTAGATATTTAATAATGCTGATTTCTTTTTAGAGGCACTCCTATCCTCCATGAAATTTCAGAATTTTTGAATTATCCTGCAGACCATCACCAGTTTTGTAATAGCTCTGCTGGTTAAAACTCAGCTGTGCTGTACCAGTTAGGTTACTGAAGGGAGCCAACTCCTCAGCAACATGGTTGGGTTCATTCAGTCAGTCATTTGGCAGAAGGATGTTTAAAAATGATTGCATATCCCTCCCTGTCTTTAAATATTCAGAGGAAAAGTCACAGAAGAACTGATAATGTAACAATAATAATGAGGCTGAAGAACAGTATTATAGTGTGAACTCATATATCCCTTGGTTTCATTTACATGTTTAGCAGCTGCTTGTTTCTCGATCATAGAAAGATCATTACCTGACTTGTAAGAAGAGAGGGGAAGTCTGTTCACCTTTGGGCAACTAGCTCTGCATTTATTAATAGCTGTTGCCCATCTCATTATACATTTAATTGCTGCATTATAATTTATTTATTCACTGATTTATTGTAATAGATGAGTAGAAACAAAATTACCTTTGCAAATTACTTTGATAGGTGGGAAATTTGCATGGTTAAAAAAAAAAACAAACATGCAGTGTGGAATGTGAGATGCTACCTACATCTTCACACATGAGTGCTAGCATAGACAAACTGGTCTCATCAGAAAATGAAGATAAATCCAGCCAATTTATATACTGTTTAAAAAGAAATTGCTATGTAACATATATATAATAATCCTTATATTCCCAGATGTCTCTTTGCTTCGTGGAACAGGGAATCAGCTGAAAAATGAAGTGGATGGAAAGAGGAGATTCCTAAAAAAATTAGAAACCTACAGGCAGGTAGTTTGCAGGGCAGGTGGTGAAGCCAGGGCTGCCTTGCTGTCAGTGCAGGTACAGGCTGTCACTAAGTGGGTGGGCAGGGGGTTCAGTCCCACAGACCCCACCCCACCCCAGCCTCAGCAACCAAATGGGGCTGCAGAGAGCCAGACATATCCAGAGATAGAAAATACACGTGGAATTATTTCAGTTTTCAGTTAAATAATACATATAGGGAATTGTTAGAAAAGCTCCAATCTTTTCCTTCAATTAATTAATTAACTGATAAAATTGATTAGTGACTGACAATAACCATGGTCAAATTTCTGTGTAAACAGGTCAATCAGCTGCAAAACCTGACTATTAGGGCCACAAAATGCAGAAGCTGGAGGGCTGCGGGAGGTGCAGCCACAGCGCCGGGTTCAGCATCCATGCCTGGACCTCTCTCTCCTCCTGAAGCGCCTGAAGGGTGTGACTCACGCTGGGCTCTTTTCTGTGACGTTTGGTTTTGCGTGAAAGTTTTTGGTGTGAAAAGTTGCTACTGCCAATCACGCTGTTAACGGTTCTCATCAGCTTCCGCTGGGCGCTGCAATCGCCCCAAGACTTCCTCGGCATTTTGCGTCTCCCAGTGGTATCTGCGTTAGTCATTCAAACAGAGGTGCCCCTTGGATCCAGTTTTCCATGATGAGAGTTTTGCCCTGTGCCACCGGGACCATTGCCACGGGCAGCGCAGATGCGATGGGACCGTCCTGCCGGGCTTTGGGGCGCTGTCCATGGGCTCGGGCACGGGGCGATTGCAGCGGTGCTCACGCCCGGCGGAACCGCGCTGCCGTGCGCTTGGGGCGGGCGAGGAACCTACACACCTGTGAAAGCCTCACACGCCCCCAGGTGCCTCAGGCCCGAGGCAGTTTTAAGAGCAGCGCTGCAAAGGCGGGATGACAAAGCTGGAGGGTCGGTCCCGAGCCCGCGGGAGCCGCAGCCGGTGCGGGCACTGCCCTCGTGCGGCCGAACGGGGGAACCGGGACGCGACCGCCGGGATCGGGGACCTGTCACTGGGCAGGCTCAGCTTTAGCTTCTACAAAGGCAAAGAGCAATCTTATTGCAAGCGAAAAACCTCAGTTTAAAAAAATCAGCCCGACCCTTTACCCTGCGCAAGTGGGTGTTTTTCCTAAAAATATCTTTTGCGACTATTTTTACACGTGTTTAAGTATTTTCAGTGAGATAAAGATTTTAAAAATACTTAACATGGACAGAATTCCTTTTACAGAAGCTGGTAGGATTTTTTCCATTCTTATTATTATACTCAGGAAAATAACAAAAAAAAAAAAGTTACACCTAGAAATACTGGATTTTTTCTATATAGAAAATGTATGTAAACTGGGAGCTGTGGGTTCAGCGCTGATGAAGCTACAGCATAATCCCAGGAGGATTAGGCTGCTCACTAGAGTTAGAAAAGTGGTGTACTAAGCATTTAAAAATTAAGCAATTTTTCCCCCCAGGAAAACTACAGGTAACTATAGCTGTTTTTCAGTGGTTTTCCCTTACAGCATCAGGTACTAACTGGTAAGACAGAAGTTGTACTGTTAGACCTGATTTGATACAGTACAATTCCCAAGTTTCCTAGAAATGCTGAAGAGGGACTAACAGAAAGGTATAAACATAAATCCTTCTCAAAGGATGCAAAACAAGTTATTTCACCACTGCATTCATTCTTTTTCATGAAACTCCCAAAACTCCAAGCCCCAAAGAAATGAATAGAGCCATAAGAACAATGTTTTTAATTAATATTAATACAGAAAGAGCACATGGTACATTCCTTTCCAGCAGCAACTCATTCAGCTCTACCATTGGAAAAAAAAAAAAGTTAAGGCTAGTTGAGGGCAATCTGATCCAACAATTTGTTTCCCTAGTGCCTTCTTGGACACAGCCTTTGTAAGTTTAAGAGACTATTTGTGCACAAAACATGGGATGTTTATTTAGCAAAACATCAAGAACAGATAAAAACATGCTTTGTTACAGTGGTAAAAATACACAAAGCTTTCAAGCTGCTTTTTACACCAGTTCAGTTCAGAAACCACACTGCTCCAGAGTGCAGCACGGTGTGCCTTGGTGTTGTATGGAACAGGCTCCATCCTCAGGGAGCGTGGTGAGCACGTTCAGTGAGTCAGTGGAGTATAAAGTGCACGAGAAAAATAAGTGCATTGAAATGAACCATTTATGATCAAGAGGAATTCTTGTTACACATAGTACTTGCTGAAAATGGGAATCTCACAGGCTGCTTAGTACAACACAGTACTACAATTCTCAAGAGCACGGAATTGGTATCACGGATATTAGAAAGACCTTTACTTAACATAGATATCTTTGCATTTTTTTCCTCCAGTTATCTCCCCCACCCAAAGACAAGCATTCTGATGTAACTTACAGTGGGTTTGGATGGGTGGGGGTTTGATGGTTTTTGTTTGTTTGTTTTAGTAATGTATAAGGCATCACCTTAAACTAAGACCTTTTCTCCTCACCCTCTATGTTCAAAATAAGCAAGTGTTTAGTGGCACAGTGATTTGTTCTGTCTTGAACCCCGAGTTCTAAAAATTTAGCAGAGCAGGTGAGTTGTATAGGGGTGCAGGTTTTCTCCCAGTTATGAAAGATTATGTACTATGAAACTTTACATTTTTACAGGCTGTCAGGAACCATTTTGTCTATGTGTTTTCCTACTCACAGCTTAAGGCCACTGTCAGCAGTACGTATGAGCCAAACCATGGAGCAATGATCTGAGCGCTATTAATTTTTGAGGACATTCACTATATAAAAAAAAGAGAGCAAGAACTGATTGAGAGGTTTCCAAATGCATTAAACAACATAAATGTTGGGTGCTTAGTCACTGAAATCTTTGGGCATTACATTTACCAGCAGTAGATACTTAAAATGCAGACTTCAAAATAGCTTATTGAATTCAATTCCCCTACAAATACATGCTGAAGGCTAAAAAAAAAAAAAAGCTTTCTTACCCTTGCATATAAGTATGTAAGTTATTTTACAAGTTTCCTTTCACAGTGAAATCACTTTTCTGTCTGAATACTTGTTCCTGAGAAAGGAAATAAAATTGGGGTTAGTTTCTATAACATTTCACTTACATTGCCAGATCACCTTCAATCCAGTGCAGTACATCACACCTTTTAGGTTAAAAAAAGACTGTCAAAACTTTTTTAACATTATAAAAAAAACCTCTCTGTCCTCTTAACTGGTGAGCAATAAACTAACCATATACCGTTTGCAAAACCGTTTTGCAATAATCTACAGTACAAAATGCAGGCTGCAAAGCACTGCCTGTCTTTCCAAACACAGTATTTGTCACCAAGTGCACAGTAGTGAACGTTCCCTCCATTCTTGGAGGCAAGAAGCCAAACAATTCCTTCACTTCTGATAATAGAGTACATATCCTGAAAAACTGTGATTCTTGGATATTTGCAGTTGTAAAAAAGAGTGGGTATTTTGCTACAAGATTATTCATCTAGAAAACTTTAGCAGGGCTGCCAATTCCATTTCTGTCCTCTGGGCATAGCAGGTCCAAGGCTGTTCTCAAAGTTCTGGCAGGAAGAGGTAACTCTATGTAATGGGGCTGGGGGTGTGGGAAAGATGACACCAGTGGAAGATATATGAAATTAATGCACTGGGAAAAATCGAAAATAAATATAGGGCTAGGGAAGAGAAGAATCCAGACATTCAAACTGGTCTCATTGGTACAAAGGTTTGTGCTTGTGCCTGCTTTTGCTCTTGGTTCAGAGGAGACACTTGCACCTCCTTCCAGGTTAAGTGACACGGTGGGGCTGGGGGAGGGAAGAGATCAAACAGGGGCTCAAACGTTGTAGAGAGTGAGTTGAGTGTTGTATTACTATTGCCTTTTTTAACAAGTCCCCTCAGCCTTTGCTTTGCAAACAGCTCTAAAAACATCACTGGAGGGACCTGGAGGCTGTGGCCAACCCTCTACTTCAATGCACCGCCAAGGGTGGGCTACCACACCTTCTGCTTGGATGACCTAAGTGGTCTCTAGTTCATGTCAATGAACACAAGCTGCCACAAGCAAGTCAAGGACTGCTCTCTTTACCTACAAGATGCTTCCAGGGCATCTTTGCCAACACATCCCAGCTGCTGTCCCAGAGCAGGATGGGCTGTACCCAAGGAAGTGCCCATGGACAATAACCAACCCATTGACTGATGGTTATAGAACCCATCACCTAAAGCTTCACTGAGTTTTTCCAGGAGAGAAAGAGGTCAAGAGCTCAGGGCAGTACTGAAACAAGAGAGTTTTGCCAAAGAGCACAGACTAGATAAATAAGGCAAGGGAATGTGAAAGCCAGGAGACTCGTAGAGGCAAAAGCAACAGTGACACTTCTAATAATTTCATTGCTCTTGAAAGTGAAAAATTAGAGCACACTTCATGCAATAGCTAATGGAACAGATCGACCTTGCTTTACAGAGATTAGTCCTTCAAGCAGTTTTCAAATCTCTCTCTAGTACTGTTCTGTGGTAGTGTGTCCCAAAGAAAGATTATAGGTTTTCCAAGAAAAACAAAGTAACCACATTTTTGACAATACGGGATCAGTCTCCATTGCCTTTAAAACAGTGGCTTTTTCAAAGTGACTTTTCCTCTGTTATATTTTGTTCTCTCTCCTTTATAGACTTGATCGCCAAAAGGAAGTTTCCATATAAAACATCTTAAGAGTTGAAAATGTACAGTTCATATATATGCAATTTGTACAACCAGATGGTATTGTATATATATAGTTGCATGTTTGCTAGTCAGTGTAGACAGAAGTAGCTAAAAGGCAACTAAAACAACAGTATTTCATTGCAAACAGGAACCAACAGACTTTGAAGTACAGTATTTTACATTAACACAGGTTTTGCAGCTTTTCAAGTTAGTTTTCATCAGGTACTTGGTATACAGTAAAACTCTGATCTACCTTTATTTATAGTTTCATCCTTCCAGGCAGAGATTTTTAATATTCTCTTTTTAATATTAGTAATCCTGAAATGAAGAGTCAGATGTATAACACATTCCCAGGCAGTAGCTTAATGTGCTGTAGAAAAGTCAGTTCTGTTTACCAAGGACTAGAATCCACTTCAGTAACATTCCCTGAGGCAATCCACTATTTTATTGTTTTGTCCTGGAATCGTTTGTGTATAGTTGCTGTTCTGTTCCAGACTGCTTTGTTTCTTTAAAAATAGACACTTAGAAAAAGACATCTGTTAACTTTCATTGCTAATTTTATATTTCAGCAATTATGCTTCCCCTTAATACCCTCTCTCTCCTCCTGTTTTTCCCCTCCAAAAATTGCAAGTTAACGACACAGCAAGTCTGTGTGCTTGATTTTCACAAGACAGGAATTCAGATTTTTAAATGAATGTTAATTTTTGGAACTGAAAAGAATGTAGTAGATAACAAAATTAATATGTAATAACGGTCTAAAATTTATCTTACTAAAACTGAAGTTATTCTCTCTTCAAGAGAAGAATCTGTGGTACTAAGAAGATCAAGGGTGGGGGTAGAGAAACACATGAGAATCATTATCCCTGTCCACAGACATGCACTGAGCATGCACACTGTGTATCCTTACATTCCCAGTGGACTGAGGAGATTTTTCCTGATATAATTTCACCTTTATCATTTTTAAAAAGCCTGTGTATAATCAATGCACTTAAAGCTTTAAGTTTTAGTAACTTAACTTTGTTTATAAAACAAACACACACAAGCACACTTCCTAGAGTGCAAAATGCTTAAAGTACTTCAGTTACAGAACTCCATGAGTAGGTTTTGGGACAGTAAATCCTTTTGCTGTCATAGTGAACTTCTTCCATTGCCAGCAACGGTTGCATTGAAACTAACCCAGAATGCAGCAAACACAACAGCCAGTGACCCCCGACTGTTTCTTCAGTTCTGCAGAGATCCCTCTTCATTTGTATAAACTCATCGTTGGACTTTGATACATGCACATGTAAGCATCACAGAGCAGTCTTCGTGCACATCCTTGGATTTTTCTGGAATCTAGTGAGTGTAATTCTTCTAGAGACATCTTCAGGTATTCGGCAACTTCTGGACATGGGGTAACTTGTGGAATGTTGAAGCCATTCTGACCTCCTTTTAAACCATAAGGAAAGAAGGAGAAATGGATTAGGATACCATCTGCATATATCTGCTCTTCATCATATACTTTAATTATGACAGCATCACCAGTTCTTGAAAATGCCTTCTAAAAAGCCTAAATATGACCCTCTGGACCTCTGCAGGGTAAACTTCTATAAAAAGTGCATTGTTTGAAAAATCACAATTAGTGTCAGAATATCTTGTGGTGTTTACTAACAAACCACACCCACACAAACACCACAAAAACCCAAGGAGAACTTTTGGTTTTCTTTAACACTAAAAATTCTGTACAACTTTGGGAGAGTGACCTGAATACATAATCCACCTCTAATGCTACTGAACTTGTTAATAACATGACAACTGGTAACAGTTGATGAATTTACAAACCCCGTCTCTACCTGACTTATAACACCTAAAGCAGAGTTTACTCCTGACCATTTTCCACATAAAAGTGAGCAAATTCAAACAACACAAGTATGGACATCCATCTTGCAGTTCCCAGCAGACATTTTTAACTTATGAAGAAAAGCTGAAGGAAAATATCCGTGATACAAAAAAACCCCCTAAGATCAGCAGGAGATATATCCAGCACCTCATGTGATCTAAATTCCTGAAATAAAGACTTCAGTCATACACATTTCAAATACTGTGAAACAAAGCTTGATTGTCTTCTGGTTGGTATAAGAAAGTGACTTTAATCCTGTAGCAGTTTCATTTTCAACAGGAGGCAAGATTCTTCTCTCCCTGCCAAACCACACTGTAACACAAGGGTTCAAGAATTCTTCATGCAAAAATTGTTACTATGAGTCTGACACTTCATCTCTTACTGTTTTTCTCAGGCACCAGAATTGAACAGAGTCCTTATTTAAACAGTATCTGTTTAAATAGCAGTATCTAAGAGAACACTTGTTTTACTGACATTTGTATTATTACAGGGTAACAATTTTCCACTGATAACTCTGAAGAGATTCAAAGGAATGGCATAGATGTTGTAATGTTTGACTATTTCTTTTATTCTAAAGACATCTACAGTAAGTCATTTAAGAAAAAGCAATAAAAATATTTGCATACTATCTGATGATCATGTACATCCACTTAAATATAGACTAAAAATACACTCCTGCAGTTGATTATTTAAAATTAATTCTTTCTGCCAAATTTGCAAAGCATAGAAAAACATATAAGGAGTCCTGCTAGCAAATTTCTGCAGTTGTTTCTGTACCATCTACTCACTCAGGTATCCAATTTAGGTGAAATTGAGATTATGCAAATCAGCAGCTGCCATGAAATCAATGTGTGGAGGTAAGGCTGGGTCAAGATTAGTAAACCAACATCGAGTACATCAAGTTAAACAATATTAATATCCTCACAGCTTTAAGAAATAGTTGCTGAAATCTAAAACACACTTATAAAAACTAAGAGAAGGTGAAGAGAATAAATGAAAGCTCTACCATCCCGATCTGCCATGCTGTCGAAGAAGAGCCAGGCAGAGTCATCCCTCCCATATTTCACAAAAGCTACGTAGTGGCTGGTTTCGATGCACAGAACTGCAAACAACTCCATCTTCTGGGAGGGGATGCAGCCATGCCGCCAGTCCCAGTCTGGCAGATCCTTAGGAAGTGACAATGGATTGAATTTATGACTCTGTCTCTTGGGATGAAGATGAACCTACAGTTGAAGTGATATTTCAGAAAAGGAAAACACCCCGTAAGATTATTTGTTTCGGTGGCAGACAAAGCTAAAAAGAACATTACTGCTGAACAGAAGATTAATGGCTTTAGAGAGGGAACTGCAATAACAGTAGCTGACTAAACATTTCTTCTATTTTTCTCCATCAGTATAGTTCAACATTGCCCAGAAAATTCAAACTTAAGGTTAGAAGGGAGGTCAGCTTTAGTGCAACAATTTTCTACTACACTCAGACTTGAAAACAAGCCATGATTGACGTCTTTATGCAATTATCAAACAGAAACTAACCAGTTCTATGTCATGAATTTATCAGCTCTAACAAGGGGGTATGTACATAAATTAGGATTTAAAGCAGACAGTTACTGCTTCTCCACTGTGTCCAGTCCTGGATTTGGCAGTTACCATGTTGATAAACACACTGCAGGAGTTCCTGATTTGTCACCAAAGGAGACATTTTACTGGGTGGGTGGCAGTTACAGTAGTGCCGATGAAGAAATCTCACTTACACCTTCCTTTCAATTATTACAGCATAAACCACTCGGGTTAAACCCACACAGAATAACAAACAGAACCACTTACTTGTGTATTGCATGTTTTGCAGAACTGCTTGATTTTCCCAGCAGAAATATCAGTGTCTTCATAACATTCTCTGCACTCGTACATAGCGAGCCCTCCACATATACGGCACTGCCTGGGGGCTGCATTTTTAAAAAATGTATTAGTCTCCAATCTGGAGAGGTTTTCTGTGTTTTGTTTGGGTTTTTTTCAAGACAAGGAGTACGAAAAGGAAGGAGAAATATTATTTTAAATAGAGAAAAACAATACATTAAAAAAATCTTGGTAAATATTTAATAGAAAAAACCCAACAGAACAAACCACCCAAACTACCAGGAGTAGTTACTTTCACTGTGTTAGTCACTCTCAGCAACTCTCATTACACAATGCAGTGTTATATACTTACTATCTTCAAGTAAGTCTGTTATATTTAATTCCAAGGATGGAAAAATTTTATTGAACATTTTGAAGTCTTTTCCAAACCGAGGCATCTGGATAATCAGGCAAGAGGGTGCCTAGGTAAAATGCCAGAATATAATGTAATGATTAGAGATACTTCTAATGTTATAAATGTATTCATGTTATTTAAACTTGCAGTGCATTGTCAGAGGTAACTCAAAGTATTAGTCCTTAAAACAACTTACTGCCAGTAACTAAGAAGTTTTCTTTTAGCAATTCTTTGCCTAAATCTCTTTGGCCTGTTCAGCAAAAGGAGACATGTCATTAAGTCAGCCTTAAAATATTTTTGTTATGTAGGCATCCTGGACCACTGACATAGTATTCCCATTTCCAACATGTCCACACGTTTTTACACCAAATCCTGCTTTTGTCCCACTGCTGAATGGGCAAATATCTAGATATCATCACTTCTAACAAGGTAACAGCTGTCACCAACCTCTGCAAACTTCAAATTGCTGTTGATGAATGACCACTCTAGTAATTGCTGAATTGTTGGGACTCCAACTTTCTCATTTTTGTCCATAAAAATTTGATAGAAGTAACAGTCTTGTACTTTCTGACCTGCTGATCTAAAAACAGATTAAAAAAAAACCAAACAAAACAGATTCTGAAGCTCTACTGTAATGACTGCATTTTACTAGGAAAATAACATCTATGAGAAAATAGTTTATAAAACATCCTCTCTGCATTGAAATATATTGTGCGTAAGGAAAACAAACAAACAAACAAACCCAAACAAAACACAATCCCCCCCAAAACAAAATGCCTTAGAGGACAGGCAGACAAGTACTAAGTGTGGACTGATTTTAGGAAAACTTAAAGAAACAAAAGCAGTGTAAGTTTCAGTGACAGTGTCAGAGCCCCCACCTCTGCAGAGCACAACACACAGTGGGCACGGATACACCTCACACAGCACAGAACTACAGCAGCATGTAAAGTAACACAAGTCCTGAAATGAGGAAAGGACTGAGAAACTACAGAAAATGCTTTGTAATGGTGCTGCTGCCACAGAATGCAGCAAGGAACCTGGGAATATCAGGTGCCAGCTAACAGTATGACAGCAGTGAGCAACAGTCCCCTCCTCACTTAAACCCAGCTACAACAGCTGAACCCTTGTAGTGCTACAGCTGAGAGTGAATCCATACATAAATGCCAGCATCTGTTATTTTGATAAAGTAAGAGAACCAAACTTGATCAAGGCAAACAATTGAAATATTTTCATTAGCCTAACAGAAGAAATGCAAATCAGTTTCTACAGCTCACGCACCGACTCAGCAATCTGTGCAGCTTGTCCCAGAAATAAGGAGCTGTAAGCTGCAGGCCACATTAAGAATTGCTGTAGGCCCTCTCACAGCAGCCCTTCTCCAGCATAATTACCAGGAAGACAGTAAGGATCTCAAGTAGACAGCACTAGGACACAGGATCTCTGTCTAGCTCTCATGAAACTGTGCTCATGAGCTTGTGCAACAACACCAGTATGGCAAAACCTGCCTACCAAAAAAGGTAGGAAATAGTGTCAAATTAGTCAATATAACTTTACTATATTGAATCCTATTAGCACTTTTAATCACAAGTCAAAGGTGTTTTAAGAGTTGTCTCAGTTTAAAAGGCAGAAGATAGTTTCTCCACATTAGCCTCTACAAATGGTTGAGTTCAGCAAAGAAAAAAAGATTCACCTTATTTTCAACAGTGGCTCAACTCTTAGAATATGGTGAAATAAAATATTCAAAAATTCTTCTGGATCTGCGAGGGGGGAGAGAAAAAAAAAAGTTTTGTTAGCATGCAAAATCAGCTGCATTATTCAAGACTTGTTTATAATGAAGGTTTTAAAAATTTTCATAGGAAAAAAACAGTTAAAAAAAAACGTTAATTTTTATAGCTTTATTAACACAGTAAAATTATGACAAACTATGAACATTTTCATGGTAAGCTTCTATTTATTCTTTTGGTGTCAAAAGGCCCTAATAAAAGGTACAGGCTCAACAGGGCAACAAAGCTCAAAAAGTTGGGAACTAATTTTTTTCTAATATGATTTACACATTTAATTTTTTAAAATACTAAATAACCATTTTAACAATGAAATGTTGGTAGTGAAAAAGTTTATTCCTCAGGGACCAAAGGGACATTTTGAAAAAGGACAAAGAGCCCAGCCTTATCACACTCTTCTCCCCTAACTGCTAGAAGGAGTTACAGGGCCACAGGAAGGCAATAAAAGAAATCCAAGCAGTGGAAGACTTTTACAGAAATTGTTCAGCTAGGGTTCCTTACATCCCCAAGGAAGAACAAAAGACCGTTCTGCCAGTCAGTGGTCACTCAAATTTCTGGTAGAGACCCTACTACTACAAGAAACTATTTGGGTGTTTTGTTCTGGTATAATTACATAGCAAGGTATCTCAGTTCTTTAATATAATGATTCTTATAAGTCTCAAAGAAAGGAAAACCTCCCAAGTTACCTTTTTCCTCTGATGTGAATCCTGAGGCAGCCTCAACTTTTTCAAGTATTTTCCTCAGTTTCATTATTTTTGTAGCACATACGTATCCGTATCTAAGATAAATGGGTTTAATAAGCTATTAGCTAGTTTGTGATCAAATCAGAGAAGCACAAAAAACCTCACCCTCTTAAATGCTGAAATACAGGTTCTCAAATCCTGCTTTAACTGCATACAGTACTTCTTCAAAACCAAGTGCTGACTTCTCATATTCAATCTGACTTCCAGATTTCTTAATGCAGGATAAATTTAGTGCAGTGCTCAATGTTCTTTTATAGCCTTTAAGAGCATTTTTAATCATCAACTTACTAGAATAACTGTTTTCTGATTTGTCAGTCAATTACTTTTGATTTGTTTTCACTCTATTTTGCATCACTTAATATATCATTTTCAGAATGTCACATAGTAACAGCACTGTGGGAGTTGTTAATAAAAACAAAATTCAATATTTGAGAAAAAGATACAGAGTTGTATTGCTGACCTAAGAAGCTGAGGTTTTGAGCATTTAGTCTTTTCCTCTAAAGTTTTAAGCACGGTAGAAAGGTAATAAGACCTTTCAGTCAGCTACCTGAGATTTCTGCTACTCAGTGTGTATCCTGCTATCCTACCTATAGCACAGAACCCTGGAACACACCAGGAAAAGTACACACACCCTTACAAGAACAAGGGTTCAGAGGCCAACATTTTATTCCAGGAATCAAAATAAAAACTTTGTGATAAATTGTTCAGTGACAGCCCACAGAATTTCAGAACTACAACTGTATTATTCTCATGTTTAAAAGAAATTAAGCTCAAGAAAAGTAACTTTTCATGCAGATTTTTGTTGCGTGTCCTTTGCTCATTGTGCCTAAGAAATTACAGACCTCATATGAAGTTCTTCTAAAAAAAGTGTTTTGACCACTTGCAGACCACATGTAAACAGTAACGAAATTTTAATGCCCTGCCAAATCCAATAAATTGTGAAACACCATGTAAGATAACTCACATACTTTTCTTGTCAAGTACAACAGCATTGAAAACATGTAAATAAGAATGTTGTGAATGAACTTAACTTGTATTTATCAATGCTTTTTTATTTATACCTGTATAAATTTTACAATAGCTTTATGCTGATCCTATTTCCAAATCCAGACCAGTGAAAATATTTTATCACCAAACAATGAATAACTACTTCCAGTTAGCACTGATTAAATTTACCATGAAGAATAAGTAAAAATACTAAAAAAATAAATTGAATAGAGTGGTAGCAGCAGGCAGCCAAACTTCTCAGATTTGCAAGAGGAATGCATACACAGCAGAATCTCTCTAATTTATATTAGAGACCAGTTCATGGCTTTACTTACATTCTCAGAGGATTCACAATTTCTGTCCGCAACAGCTCTTGAGTCTCACTATAATACTCTACATCATTCATTTCTTTAGGTCTGAGCAACACAGTGTCCAAAACAGAGCTAAAAGAAAACAGGCTACAAAGAAAAAAAAAAAGGAAGGTGGTTTTGATCCTGGAAGATATGACCATTCAGATGTCTGAGCAATGTAAGAGAAAGCAAGCAAAGCCACAGAAAAATTAAAGAACTAAACAAACTCCCAAAGCAGTAATTATGGACAGGGGACGACACAGCTGTGCTAAATAGCAAAAGCCCACTCTAACCCAGTGTGCTTTCTGCAGCAAAGTACAGAACAATTGCCCAGGCAGGACTGTGCAAATAAGCCATGAGGGGTATTTCCCTCCCTCCTTCCACCCACAGCCTGGGTTGTCTTTCATCCTTCAACCATTTACAGGCCAGGGACTCCCTCAGCCAAACTGAGCAAATACAGAAGGGCCAGAGCAGCTGGGACACCATCAGCACTTTGTTACCCAGTGAATGATGCTCCCACTGGAAGAGCACAGTAACATGTCAGGCTGGAGCCATGACACAGGAGCTGCACAGTAACACACACAGACAGTCCATGTTCTGCATTTCTAGCATGGGATGCTACTAAACAAATTATGAACTTACCAGAATAAGGTGGAGTCTAAGTAACAGGAGTTGTAATGACCCTGGATACCTTTCTTCTTTCCAATCATTGTCTCTAAACCTTCTTTTTCCATTTTTGGAGGAGTGTTTTCTTCTACCACTTCACTTAAGTAACCTCCAAAGGCTGAAATTTTTTTTTTCAAAAGACACTTTAAAGCCTCAAATTTTACTCCCCTTGAGATTTCCCTATTAATGTTTTATAGCTAAGTTGCTGCCTTAGTGTAAGCATTCCTTCTCTGGACTAGAATAGCATTTTATTATAGTTGAAACTCAGTGTTCCAGAGAGTGAACGAGGCCTTACATTCCACTGGTAATGCACATTAGAGTGCTTCAGAAAGCCTACAAGCACTGAATTAATTTTATCCAGTAGGAATGAAGTTCTCTTTTCATTACAAATGCCCTGTTCACACTATCTTACAAGTATCAGACACTTTTCTTTGCTGGGTCCCCAGCATGACCCAAGAAATCTAAAATACTTGAAGTTAGCAAAAAAAAAAAAGTTTTTCACCACTAAATTCTACCATAAAAATACATGCTTTTTTATGCTAATATTTAGAAAATAAATTAATTTGATGCTATATAGAAAAATAGCTGCCTTTATTTCTGACAATGCAATCACACATTGCTGGAGTTTCAAATACCATTTTCAGCAAGATTGCTTTACAACTTCTAAAGTAAAAAACATACAGCATAAAAAAATCCCTTTTATGAAATGTCTTTAAATATATGAACATTTTCTTGTTTTAAAGCATAAAAGAGTAATCCACAGAATCACTGTATTCCGCACAGGCTGATCTTCTATTCATTAATCTCCTTTAAGTAACACCTGTACAGATTCTCAAGTGTTCAATACAAAGAACTTATTCCAGGAATAAATGAAACCAAACCCCTGGTCAGTTCCCAGCTGATAAATAAGAAAGAAGCAGAAGGTCAGTACCTAGAGAGTTGCAGCGTTCAATCTGGTTGGAAACAGGCTGCAGTGAGGCAAACCTGGAATCTGGCCTGCAGCTTTTGAGTTTAACAAAAAGAGCTTTCTTCGGAGCACAAGTGAAGTATCGAGTTCCTTTAAATGTTCCGTCCGTGCAGCCTGCACATTCATCTTCCTGGAAATTCAAGTGAGAATTCACTATTTTTCTTATTTCTAGAATTCTGCAGTAAGACATTTGATAAAGTATCTACCCACAAGTCACCCCTCAGGTCCTCTGAATCGTGATATGTAGTGTTTCTGCATTTTAGTATACAAAGCTTTGACTGAGGCATTGTTTAACTGGATTTGCTGAGGAAAGTAAGAGTTGCAGGTTTTTTTCTTCATGCTTAAAATTTCATCAGAAGCAGCTTGGGGAGGTGGGAGGGGAGACCCAGTCCAGATTCCTTCTGTAGTTAGGAAGAGCACACATGCAGTACTGAGCACCTTTTACAACTCAGTTAAAATCACTAAGCATTGGGTAGTGTGAATACTTTCAGTGCGACTGTGCTACACGAGAAAAATGCCTGCTTTGGAACACACAAAATGTACATCAAGGACAAACAACACAAACCAGGTATGAACAATAACAAGTTATTATCTTTGAGAATATGATTTAAGGTATACTGTCTACTGCTAGGCTTTAATGCAGAAATGCATGAGTGACACAGGTTAACACACAACACCCTAAGGTGCAGTCTCAGAACCCCTGTGGTAAACTGTGGCTTCCAACTTCATCCAAAACACCCACAAGGATAAGGATTTTTTGTAACAGCTGGAATTCCAGTCACATTCTGATCTACTTTGTTTGTGTTTCACATAATTGTACAGTGTTATGTATTATGTATATGTATTATGTATAATGTTCAATTTTATTGAACATTATCCCAAAATAAAGAACCCCATTTTCTTAATTGAGTACACATTAATTTAACTGACAGCCAACTGCAACCCTGGCAGCAGCTGCCACAGAAGAAATGTCAGTGCAGAACAGCAATTCATGTTTGCAGCAACTGTGCTTTTCCAAAGGGCCCAGAGAAACACATAAAGCATGTGGCTGTCAAATCAACCAGTTATCAAACCAGTTATCAAAACCAGTGTTATGGCTCTGACAGTCATAACTCTGCCTGTTTGCTGGTATGAAAAAACAAACATCAAAGTGATACTCAGTAAAGGCTACTACAGTCAGGGCATTTTATATAAATTTGCATTTTAAAAGACCTTTAAATATCGTCAGCTTTTATCAATTACAATCTCCATAATGCAAGCAAAGGACACTCCTTTAAAGCAAGGAAGTGATCAGTCCCACAAATTCAATTACCCCTTGTAACATGAAGACATCTCAGAGCCTCTTAACAGGGTAAGGTCTAGGACAGCCACAAAAGTCAGAGCTCATTGAAGAATTTAGCTCTAAGGACATCACATGGCAACCTGTTTTGGGCAAATCCCCCCAGATTGGCTGCTTTTGCAACATATACAGAGGCCAGCTCTGAGAAACAAAACTAGTAATTAACACTAATATGAACTACAATTTATATTTACCAGTTCCAGTCCAGCCAACACTTCATTTACTCCAGGGGGCTGGCCAATCCAGCGGATTACTCCATAGAAAGGAGGATTTTCTTTAACTTCAGCCAAGGAACCTGCTTCAAGACCATGTGAGTTCCCAATTGGGCTTGCTGCTGATGGACTGTCCTGGTTAGCTGCAGTATTCACATCACCCATGACTGACTGAACAGATAAAGAGAGAGGACTGTGTCCCATAGTACCATTTGTACTTGTTGCTTTTGTCAAGCTAAAAGGGAGGGAGTGAAATCTGTTTTCTGTAGACACAGAGTTTGTTAAAGGTGGCTGCAGTGGAGGTGAAGAATGCCCAAATCCAGAAGATGAATCAGTAAGTGATTTTGCAGGGTCTTCAGTAGCTGTTAAAAACAAAACCAAGATGTTAGTAAGTGTTGGGTTTTTTTTCCCTCCGTCTTAAAAAAGGAAAGACTTGGCTCTCAAACCAATGAAGTGCATTTGCAACCACATCTGATTTAACATGTGACTATACAGAAAGCACTAAGAGCTGGGGAGGGACATTTAGGAAGAAATTTGGCACTTGGCAACACTGGAGAGACAGAACTAACTGAGGAGACACTGCTGCAGCCCCATCACTTTTACCACAAACAACAAAAACAAACAGTACAGAGAAAGATGATGTTAGACAGAAACTACAGGAAGGTTTAGATTGAAAACTTTTTTTCATCCTGAGACTTTTTCTTTGAACATGAGCTAACAGTCACAAGAACTGTAACAGGCAAAACTAGGAAGAGTTCATTGGCCATTGTGACTGAGGAAAGGACTTGGTTCACAGCTTACAGAGACATGAGTAATTGCTTGCAGACACAATTTGCAAAGGGAAAAGTGTTTATTCCCCTGACTCTTATCACAATATACTTTGGTTCTAACACAAAGAACCTATCAGTGTCTGTATATGTCATGACTAATATTGTGCCTGATAAAAGAGACCACAACTACATGTGATCACAACACTAGCACCAAGTGTTCTGTATCTTCTCTCATGTCTCTACATAGAATCATAAAATATCCTGAGTTGGAAAGATCTCTATTACACAATTGGTATTCACAGAACAAAAGCCTCTTCTTCATTAACTGCTCTCCTCACACTGTTTTATTAACTGAAGTTAATGTCTAAAAAAAAAGTTAAAAACCCATGACAACTGTTACACAACCAAGAATAATTTTAACCCATTTTCTTTTACAGTTCATGGAATTCAGGGGCTACTGCTGCAATAGCTTCCATTGTAAATTAACATTATCAGTTTAGTCTTTACCCCTTCAGTCACTATGCCAGCCAGCTATACTTTTCTGAAGTTTATCAGCCAGAAAAAAAAAAAAGGTCTGGAAGCAAATCAAGATATACTGATCCTTTAGGCACGTGCACTCATACTTCTAAAAACTCATAGAGGGATTTTACAGAAATAACTTTTAAAAAATACTGAAAAAACATGTATGCTTAGTCAGATTATTTCCCCCCTCCCCACTTCCAGACTGATTAGCTGGCATGGCAGAATAGTTCCCTTAGATCTGTAACATTAGCTACAAAGACAGGCAAAATACAATTACTCTGTATACTTGGCTATAAGGAATATCTTCATGTCTTCCATCAAGCCTCAGCTTTTATTTTGCCTGCAAGACATGCATTCCCACAGAGCTGCACATACATTGCCAAGAATGTAATCTCCTACATGCAGAATAAAACCACAGGTCACATTAAGACATAGAACACTTTCATAGGGGTTTCAAGATGCTTTTTATGATATAGTACGTCTTCCACTAAGACAATATACTCCAACTGTTTTACATTTAATCTCATATTTGTTTTATTTGAAGAACATAATTCACTCTAGTTTTGTTCTGTTGGTTTTTTTAAATAAAGTATATGCCTACATGAAGGCATCTCTCTTTACCTTCATCAATATACCATGGGGGTTTTGTTTTTGTTTGAGGCTGAGAGTCAACTGATGAGCCATTTAACGTGTAGAAGACTTCAGATCTGCTTCTATTTCCAGGTTCAGAGGTAGATCCTGGAAAACAACATACTTTAATGAAGAGGTTAATCTCTACTTAGAAAAGGTTACCTACACTCTTACTTCATAGTATAAATTTGTTACTATACTTTCAAAAAGACCCAACTGCCTTTACACAAAGCAGCAAACTCTCCCATCAAGGTTAACACAGTTCTAAGCTTAAAAATCTACACCAAACAAACATAATCCTCCAAGCTGAAATTTCAAGTCCCCAACCTGAAAAGAAGGCAGAAATTACTTCTCAAGTGCAAATTTTTCATGACTATAAATTATGGATATAAGAAAATATTTGTGATACAGTGTACAGCAGGTATTTTTTTGTTTTTAAAGCACTAAAATTTCACAGTAGGCAAATAGATTACTGATGCAATGCCACACACCTATAACTCATGCCAACATATAACCACAGTTACTTTAGTGAAGATCATCTCTGTCAGCATCCAGTGCCAGAAAAGACAATACTTTTCCTCAAGCAATAAAAACTTGTAATTCTTACATAAGTGAAGAAAATCACTTCCCACACATACCTGTAGCCTTTGGCTTACTGTGATTGAACACGCTTTTGTCACCTCTTGAGGTATAGGCAAGCTTGGGAGGTCTCCTGTCCTGTGACACAGTCTCTAAGACATGGTGTATGAAGAGAGTATTAGCTTCCCTTTTCTGTGTTTTTACTGTGTTACAGAGAAGTTCAACTCCAAAGGTAACCAAACAAAGGGCTGTCATCGTAAGCTTTAAAACTGAGTGGAGTAAAACCCTGCTTGGCACATAACCAACATTTTACATTTTGCATGCAGGATTTGCTTCTATCACATCAGCAATTACTTTGCTCTGAAGGCTGCCAGTACTTCATGAACACTTCAATGTATGTGCATATTTCCATTACAGGAAACAGACGCATGAAATTCTAAACTTTATTTTCTACCAACACACTTAAAACAAATGCTCTTCTCCCAAAAATGGAGCCTGTATGAATTCTCCAGAGAAGAGAGGAAAATTTATGCAAAATCACGCATCTCAACTAAACCAGCGAGTAGATGAACATAAATCAGTCAAACCGAAGAGCAACAGTTACAGAGCAAGGGCAACAGTTACAGAGTAAGGGCAACAGTTACAGAGCAAGGGCAACAGTTACAGACCACACACTCATTAGCACCTGTCTACAGACAGAGCCCAAGCAAAAGTTACTTATAAAAACTTTGCTTTCTTCAGAAAAGGGATCAGGGGACTGTAGCTGTTACAAGTTAACACTATTCCGTGAATTACTGCTGTGAATTTTTCCACAGTCTTGCTATGCATTTTCAAATATTTATCCACAGACTGCATACATAATACTATCAATACCTTTCCAGCACAGAAAGACCAGCTTTCTGATCCAAGATATTTAAACTCCTGGAGTAAATTTAACAACAGTCCATACAAAAGATTCCTGCTACAGACACTCACATATTCACTAATATGAATGAATGAATGAATGACACAACTCCACAGTATTGTAAATACTATACTATTTGACAGGAATTTTGTTCAATATTAAAGCTTTTCTACTAGTGAGACTATAATGCAAAGGAGGGGAAAACTGAAGAGAATTATAACACAGAAGGTTAAACTAATTCAAGTGAATTAAGGATATTAACTTTGCAGTATTGTTTTAATCATATAACTGTGCCTAGGTGGAGATGTTATCAAAGTCTGCCTTCTGGTTAAGAAAGCTGGGCATACCTGGAATAACGTCATTGATATGCAAAAGAAGTGTACTTTCTACACTTGCAAAACTGCACAGCTGTATCCCATTATATCTTCCATCCCAGTTTCCAATCGGATTATCCTAAAAATAGAAAAACATGTTACATGCATCCCAAGAGAAGATTTACATCGTGCATATGTCTTTAGGAATATAAAAAGTAGGAAAATGAAAGGTTTGACAATGTCTACTTTTTCCTGTAACAAATTTTGTATTTAGAACAGCCAAAGATTACAGTCTTTAAACACAAAAGCAAACTTAAAACCTGCTCTTTTGAGAAATATTTCCTACTTTAAAAAGCATTCCTCTACTAAAACCTATTATGGATAAACAAGTTAGAACAACTTCAGTGCATTGTTAGGGAACAGCTACTGCAACCAAGAAAATGGAAGCATCTGTTCTACAAAACCAAAGCCAAAACATAATCTCGAACTATCAAAAATTTGAAAGCTGTCTATTTTAAAACATTAAAGTTGCTAGAAATATTTTTTAATTACAGGCTTCACATTTTCTTGAAAAATCAACTTTTGTACTTGAAACTCAATACTTTTAAGGTAGAACAAAGTCAAGCAAAAAAACAGTAACATGAAAAAAAAGCTTTTAAAAACAGCTAACAAAAGAAAAATACATCCAGCCTACTTTTTTAACAGGCAGAACAAAGCCAGTCTCACAAGACAAACACTCAGCTCTATGACTTCAAGACTGACACCTAACATGGCAAGTAGCTCAGTGGAGGCTCCTCAGAATAACCAGAGTATTTCTCCTGAACTCTTTAGCATCAAATAGGATATCATTTACCTGATATCAAGAAACAATTACCACCAAGGGGCATCTTTGAACACAAGTGTTTATTTCCCATTTTAGATCAGCCTCCGCTGAAGTAGCTTGTGGGATAATGTATCTTCTTCTAATTGCATGTCATTTACTAGCTAACACACATGCAGAAGTTATTAAAGTCAGATTATTTTCTTACCATGTCCACTCCAACAACGTATCCTAAACTTTCGTTTCCTGGTAAGACATCACAGAATATAACTGTCCCATACTCTATACTCTCTCCTATCTTCAGAGAAACCCTGGAGTTGATCTCCAGAGGAGGAAGTTCTACCTGCATTGCGTCAACTGGAGCTGCATAGTCACTTTCCAGTTCATTGTCATCATCTTCCACCAGCTCCAGTTTGTCCAAAGCAACAAAAACCCCACAGTCCTCATCGCATCTGAAAAGCTGCTTGCCCTGGTACTGTCCATCAGTAAAGCCCTGACCACGACCTTCTTCCTGGGTGTCGGAGGAGGAGGAGGAGGAAGAGGGGGAAAAAAAAAAAGAAAAGAGAAAAAACCCAATGTATTTTGTGCAAAAGCAGACTACTAAAAAAGCAGTAACACAATGCAGTGTTTTGGACAAATCTTACTAAGAATTTGCCTGGTGAACTGTCTTTATATTGAGAGAATTCTATTGTCAGAATTTGTGGCAAATATAAACACTGTCTATCTTAGGGGAATAAAGAGCAAGATGTCATCAGATTAGAGAGTAGCTGCAGGCAGAAGCCTTTTTACTCAGAGAAGCATGTTTTCTTCAGGTGCAAATCTTGCTTCCATCATCAAATTTTTCCCATATCAAGACAAGACTACTTCATACTAGACATAATGCTAAGCATTCAAAAATTCCACTTGTATGCCAAATAAAGAGATGATTTTCAGAAGCACTTAGGCCTGATATTCCCTGAGGTTCTCAGTGGGAACTGCAAAGTCTGGGAAAAGTTTAAAGAGTACTTTGAAAAATATACTTCTAATACAAGAGGAGCACTCTCCTGAACCTAATCCTTCAAAAGCTTATGGTTGGCATTAATTTTGCACACAACAGCTACATTATCTTAACTAGTTGCCATTTTACTTCCAGGGATCTACAAAAACAGCAGCCCTAAAATCCAAGCCTGCATTTACGGACCATATCCTGACACGTTGGAGGAAAAACAAAGTACTCAACAGAAATCTGAGAGTCACATATGCACCACAATGGGAATATAACTAATTTTGCCCAGAGAAGCTGTAGATGGTCCCTCCCTGGAAGTTTTCAAGGCCAGACTGAATGGGGCTCTGAGCAACATGGTCTAATGGAAGGTGTCCTTGCCCACGGCAGAAGTTGGAACGAGATGATCTTTAAGGTCTCTTCCAACCCAAATCATTCTGTGTTTCTATGAATTAAATTTTTCTAAGCTAAAAGGAGTCAGAGTACATTCAAGTCTTTCTGCCAGCCCAGGCACCTCATCAAGCTTTATTTAACGTGTAGAATACAAGGCTGATGTGATATGGCATGTTCATGGGTACCTAATAAACAACACTTATGAAAAGACTGAAGGTAACAATTTTCAGGGGTCACTATGCTTCTAAAAAATAAGTTATTATTACTTCCTCTTCACACCAAAGACTTTTAGCTCATCCTATAAAGTAAAAACCCCTTGGCAAAAGACTTACCAGCAACTCTACTCCAAAGTATATCCCTGCAAGGGACCTGTCTTGCATTAAGGGTCCTCTGAAGCGAACAACTCCAGGAAATTTGTCATCTCCTGACCTCAGCTGTACTCTAACAGGGGAGCCAATATCTATTTGGATGCCTTTAGCTAACCTGCTTTTGCTTTTAAACAGACTGTATCTTTCCTCACAGTTAGTAATAGCCAAAAGCAACTCGGCTAGTTTTTCATTTATTTCTATAACATCCTTCTCATCCACAAACAGGATTGCATGAGGTTGTTCCAGAATCTTTAATCCAATCTGCAGTTTCTTGCCTTTACAAGGAATATTTCTGGAGTGTCCCACAGAAGAACGGTCTTGGAAAAACTGCCCGATGCTACCTTTGGGCACCTTCAAGAGCTTTTGGGTCTGCTTGTCTATGACACTGCATTCCTGGAGAAGCAAGTAGAAGATCCGCTCTTCCCAGTAGGATGAACTTGCTTTTTCTTGACTCCATAAACCCGAATTCATTGTGATTAAAACTTCAAAAGCTGCACAGAAGTCTTCAGGAAAAATAAGCTCTGGAATTATGCAGAGTGGTCTTCCCAAATTCTACTGGAAGGTCCAATCTTTGTCAAACAACACAATATTCATTTTGCAAGGAACCGAGTTCAGAGCAGGAAGCCTAGAATAAAAAAAAAATAAAAGAAAAAAAAGGGAAAATTAAATTGGGAAAGTATAGCTAGTCTTAAGTAAAACATAATTTAAATCTGTGACAAGACCCACTCCTCCTACAGAGTAATAGTTCAGCAAAATCCAAGACAGTGACCACAGTCCCAGAACAGCCACAATATTGCTGATCATGGACAGACCCATTTACCCATTTCTACTACTTACTGCTTATTTCCTTTCCTTGACTAGTTCCTTGAAGAAAGGAGCTGTGAAAAAAGTGCAATGAAATGCAGAAAACACATAAAACACACATAAGTGAAAGGAAAAAGAAAACTTAAGTTCACATGAACAGGAATAAACATCCTTCTCAAATTTATAAATAATATTTTATGGAAGATCTTTTCCCGTGCTTAGTGACTACTTATTTCTGACAAAGTGCACTGCATCTGTCGTCCTGCATAACATTTTGATTTAGTGAAGCAGAAAATTGTGTTGACGAAATAGAGCAGCAGAAAATGGAAACTTCAGTAACTCATAACAGCCATTTCTTTAAATAAAGAAATTGTCAGTTCCAGTAAGTAACAGACAAAGCATGAAAAGCAAATTACACCTATATTGCAACATGAAATTCTGAGAAAAAATTAAGAAATACCTCACTTTCAGTTAGTAAAATACCCTAGAAATAAACACCTTAGTTAAACATCATCCTAAGACTTGTAGTTTGCAACCAATAAACTAAAAAAGAACAGTCTGAAAATACTTCATTGAGAATGGCAGCAGGTACAAAAGTAAAATACATACACACAAATGGCTACAGTTTTGATCCTACTGGATACATGAAGGAAGAGCCACAGTACCTCAGCAGGATTTACTCTTCAAAGATGGCAGAAAACGGCAGCGTACAAGTTAAAAATATAATTTTTTAAATTTTCCTGTTTGTAATCTGTGATGCCAGTTTGCATTTGGTTAAAGGAGAATCTCCCTGATTATTTATGGATTTAACTTCAACAAATTAAAAGCAAATAATCTCTTTTCCTTGTGGCTAGGTACCCTGTTCCTCCCCAGCTTTCCTACAATGGTATTCAAATACCACAAAACTCATTGCTATTTCTCCTACTCAGTTCAATCCCCATTTCAGAAGCTATTGGAAAGCAATGGAATCCAGTAGTCCTGTAGCTATTTTCATCATCTTTTTTTAAACAGAAAGATTATTTAACAAAACTCTTTCCCCCAGAGAAAAGTAGTAACAACCACAGACAACCCGAAATTTATGCAAAGTCTCATCTTTCAGTCCCAGGAATTCACACATTTCTGTGCTGCCTTGGTGAGCCTCTTGTGCCATCCAGCCATTCCAAACTGCTTCTGCTCTGCACAGATGTGGCATGTGGGTGTCAGTACCATCACACCGAGGCACTGCTGCTGCAGCAGCTCCCAGGAATTATGGGGTTTAACGTGTTTCCATCTGCAAAGTAATTAACATCCGAGGGACAGAATCTGGACAGTTTCAGACCTCATTGAAGGAAACTCTGGTAGACTGTAAATGTATTCTCATAAGTTAAAAAATATTTTTCTTCATTTTCATTCAACACACATAAGTGGGCTTTAATGTTTGGTGGTGAGTGACAAAAAAGTGGTGTCAGTATTGGAATGAAATAGCAATGCTTTATACGAAACTGATACACAACACAACAGGATTTCCCCCCCCACCACACTGAAACATGATTACATGACCATTAGTTTTTGTAAGTCTACTCAGATGTTAAAATAGTTTCCTCCAAGTTCTGTCTAGTTCTCTCCCCTTACTTTTTTCCAGACAGTGGGGAAAAAATAGATCCTGTCTTGTTCTTCATAGCTCACTCTGTGTTCTCAGCTTTCAAAAGCTGATGCACTTCACTTTCTTTTTTTGTGAGCCATTCCACAAACTTACTGAACCCCTGATATACTGCAAAAAAAGTATCTCTGACATTACAGGGAACCTGACCTTTCCTATCCTATTTAGAGAAATAATTCATTTTAATTTTAGTAAGTATGCATGGAAATAATATATTAAAAGACAAGTCTGTTCAAGAGCTTTAAAATATTAATTTTAGAATATTATTTATCATATCTATTTTTCATAAGGATACCCTGCTTGCAGGTCCATTGCTGCAACAATCTTCACAAGTTTAGTAGTAAAGAATTCAGTGTGAAAACATGTTAACAACTGCATTTAGATTATATCACAATAACTTTATAGGGTGTGTGGTCAGTCTTTCAAAGTCCTCATTCACAGAGATATTATTAAACCCACTGGATACAGTACCAAAAGGCTTTCCTTTATTAAAAAGTTTGTTATCCCTTTATAAAAATGCCTTCTTTAAAAACTTACCTACCACCACTGTCTCCTGTCAACAGAAAAATACAGCTCTAAAACCCAAATTCTCTTCTTTTAGAATAATAAAAGTGATAAATTAGTACTTTAGCAGCACAGAAAAGCTTTTTAAAAGGATGTTAAGCTTTGGCAACATATCAGAAACATAAACCACTGGATTTAAATTTCTTTTTTCAGCCATTTTCCATGGAATTGATTATTCTGCAACTAAAGTAAAAGCCTTGCTGAGCCAACAGCCCACGTGTATCAGACAAGGGCCAGAATAAACTATTAGACCTCAGTATGAATCGATTTGGGAACCAAACAAAGCACACTTACCAACAAGTCATCATTACACTGCACAACACACCAGCAACTACAAAACCCTGTGCAAACCAAAGAGTACTTGCCCACCACAGGCATTTTAAGTGTCAGAGCCTGTTCTACTACCTTCTTTTACTCCACCTACTACCTGAATTGTTTTCATGCTCAAAGGATTTTCGGGAGAAACAGGCAAAACACAGTTATGACTGCAATACTACATACTTTAGAAGAAAAAAGCATTTTAAAAATCGTCAGAGGTAGGCCAGCATAAAAAATCTAACTTCAAAGCTTCCCTAACTTCCTTTTTTATTCTTCTGTCATGAGGCACTGTTGTCACTACAGACACATCCCATCATAAAAAGAGTTTGCTCTGAAATACAAGAACTCTGTTCCTACCCTGCAGGAGCCTCGGATGAACTATATAGAGATGTTTGAATCAGCTCTCGGGTTTCAGCATGAACACGAGCCCGTAGCTGTGATCCAGAGCACAAAACGAAGAGGCTAAAATAAATAGTACAGATTCTAAGAGAACTTTAACACCAAAAAAGAATTTAAACAGCTGAGATGCAAAGTTATGTTCTCCGACAGTCCAAAAATAACTTTCGAGGGAAGGTTAAAATTCGGAGCAAGGAAATTTAGTCGCGGCTCAACGTACACATGAAAAAAACTGAAAGTGGTTCCCTCACGAAGAGTTCCACGGCAAGACACGTCCGTGCGAGCCACAGTGCTCTGCCGAGCTTCGGGGAACGATTATTCTCCCCCATTTCTGAGCGTCCTCTCCCCTCTCCGGGCGGTTCCGCGCAGGACAGGGCAGGAAAGTCCCGAAACACTTCTGCGCTGCCCGGGGATTCACGCCGAGCTGCGGGAAGGCCCGGCCGGGCCCCCGCACAGCAGCCCCGCCCCGCCCGCAGCGGAGCCCCCGCACCGCCATCCCCGGCCCGGCCCCGCCGCCGGGCACGGCCCCCCCCGCGCCGCAGGGCCACGGGCACGGCCGGAGCGCGGCCTTAGGCCGGGGGGCCGCGCCGCCGCCCCGCCCCTGCCCTGCCTGAGGGCGCCCGCGGCCGCGCTCGCCCCTCACCTCCTCACGGCCGGCCCTGGGCTGGGCGCGCCGCCCGCCTGCGGCACCGGCCGGTCCCCGGCACGCCGGCCCGGCCCGCGCCGCGTTCGCCCATCGCCGCCACGGCCGCGCAACCGCCCCTGCTGCCCCCGGCAGGCCCGCCCCCGCCGCTCTCAGCCAATCACAGCGCACCGATGCCGCCGCTCCGCGGCGCTACTGGCGAACAGCGCCGCCAGTCACAGGGGGATTCGGGGATTTCCAGCCCATCGCGGTTGTACGAGCGGCAGGGCAGGGGACGGGGGGCGGGGAAGGGGCGGGGCACTCCTCGAGAAGGACGATGATTGGTCAACGAAGCTCGGAGGCGGGACGTCGGGGGCTAGGGCGGCGCTGATTGGGTGGAACTGGCGTGCCCCCGAGGGCGGGGCGGGCACTCGCGGGGTCGGGGTGGCCCCGCCCATCCCGTCCAGTCCCTAAGGGCCGGACCTGGATGAGGAGCTGGACCTGGACCTGGACCAGCCCCTGCTCCGGGGCTCCGCTGTCCGCGGGCCCGTCCCCGCCACCCCTTCTTGGGAAGGACTCGCGTCCTGCGTCCAGCTCCCTGTCCTGAGCGAGACTCGCTGTCCCCGGCGCGGCGGCACGTGGGGACGGGAGGAAGGGGCTCCTCGGGGCCCGGTACGGTCACAAACCTCGCCAGGCGCGGAACTACCGACTGAATTAATGAATTGTCCTTCCGTGCGCGCTGGGGAAGAGGGCGGGAGGGATTTTAGCCGTGCGGTTTCCCCCCGGACAGCCTTTACAGGCGCGGGGTAATTCCGAGCTCGCTGGGGAAGCAGCGGCCGCGGAGTTCCTGAATGTCAGGCTTGGCCTGGCTTCAGTACCCAGTTTTGAAATATTTTTACTTTCAAGAAATGTAAGTAATACTGCTGAATATTTGATTTAATAAAAGCCAAATGAAGCTCCTCTTTAACCGACCTACTTTTGATTGTGACTGTCGTCTGAATGCTGCGCTGTTTCATCCACTTCGCATCGCTGTTGTTCCTCTATAGTGAGCTCTGCTTAAATAATGAATGACAGAATGAACTCTGGGATAGAAGGGAGTTCAGCAGCGGGACGGTTGTGTTTACAAACTATTCACACATTTCCAGATAGCAATATTTGTTTTTAGAGAAGATTTTGTTAATTATTTTTTTTAATGCTTTTTTTTTTTTTTAATAATGTGGTATTTTAAACTGGTGCTTTAAATTTCATTTAAAAAATATTTCTGAAGTTTTGCCTTGCATGGGCAAATGGGCATCTTTGGAAAATGCAGTATATAATCCTGTACCTAAAGTGGTTACAGTAATATTGACATACAAAGAAACACTTTCCTGGTTTCTTAGCACCTGTAACATTCCTTTAATACATGTTTTTTATGTAATTTAGTAACATATGCAGTTCAACATTAACTAAAGGCTGTTTCAGTTAATCCTGTTCCCTACAGCTCTCCAGAATCCAGACACACAGTCAGTAAGCAGACCTAGTGCAGCCTCGTATCTAAGCTCTGAAGCCCTGTGTGTCACTGCCAAGGTTTTTGCTAGGAAGATGGGAAGGCAGGACACAGGGTTTTATTGGTCTGGATATGTGCCAGGTGGAAAGGACATAGACACCAGCAGGAGTTTATTGGAAACTCCTGAGGAAACACTGAGAGTCCATCTACTATGGAACAAATACTCACACTAATCATTTCACTAGTCACTTACAAGCAGAACTGCATTTCAAAGTCTCATTTAATTTTTAAAGAATAAATCATCTTGAAAATATATACTAAGATTTATACCTTACATTTCTTCATTTTGCAGGAGAGCTCCCAGAACCCCAGCCATGCTCAGCTGATCCTCAAGGTGGCTATCTATACACAGCTGCTGCAGCCCTCCACTTGGAGAGCTGCCTTTTATGCTACTACAACGTGCATTAGCATGTCTGCTATAAACCCTGTTATCCCAGATTTCATTATGTTTACATTTTGGGTATAGATAAATCACATGGGGAACATGACAATAAGTATTAGCCAAAGTACACCATAATTATATGTGAGAAGAAAAGGTGACAGACACAACATGAGCAGAAAATATCAAAATACTTGATAGGAATGACTACATGTAGTGTTCCTTATACCTCACAGCCAAATATTTAAAATTATCCTGTATTCCATGTAATTATGTACTTAACCCTCTATGAATCCATCAGGAAAAACGACCAGCATGACCCATTTAGAAGGTCTGTCATTCTCCAGACAGAACAGCTCTTGTGACATTTAACCCAAGTTAATATCCCATTGACCTACTGGCTTGCACACAGCTCTGTGTCACTGACACACCACAGATGAAAGGCAGGCCAAGACTGGTGTTTACTCTAAAGCTCCTTCATACTCCTTTAGAAGTATAAAGGAGTTGTAAAGTGATAACAGGACTTTGGCAGTGTAAAACGGGCCTGGTACGTCTCTTTCATGTTGAAAACCCTGTCAGTAACACCAGCATGAGATATTTTTCATTAAACAGTGAATGATTTCTTTAAACCACACTCTTGTTAAGAGAGACATGTTTTGTAATAATGAAGTATGGTAAACAAATTCCACTTTCAAATGACACAACACTACATGATTAAATATTATATCATAGCATGGTACAAAATTTTGTGCTGAGCCAAGATAGGATTATGGTATTCATTTATCACAGCATCACCCCAGAAGTGCAGAATATTCATACAAAACAGCTGAATGTTTTCTGCTAATTCAAACATGGTCGGTATTTGTCCAGCTGCATTTAAGAAAAAGAGAGGAAAGGTTCTTGTAGGAGCATCAAAGACAATATTACCACGCTTTCTAAATATTAGTTATGTGATAAAAAGGGGGCTTGGATAAATGTTAGGTATTTCTGCTTCCCGCTGGTTTTTGGTGTTTGTTTTTTTGTTGTTTTTTTTTTTCTTTCTCTCACTGCCTATGGTTCTAATCAATGATTTAGTAAAATAAATAAGGTTTAGTTACATAGTTGGGGGCCTAGGATGGAAAAGCAGCATAGACTATGAAGTTGCCTGAAGCTGTACTTCTTAGGACAGAAGCTGAAAAGTATTTTGTAATAGGGCTATTACAACCACATTCTTTAACAAGAATAAGACCTTGCTGTGCCTATAATAAAATGCCAATGAAATCTGCCAGAAAACTGCAGTTCATAGATGACATTGGTTTATCACCCAATTTTTCAAGCTGATACCAACTTTGTAGTCTATGGTTGAATACTGTATCTGTCTGGGTTTGTGTAATCTCTCTGATTGGAAAAATGGGAACTGCTCAAAATGGGGTATAAATCAAGGCAGAATGTTTGACACTATTACAGAAGTCTCTTCTGTTTTTTTAACTACCAAAAGCACCAACACAGTCTTTCAATAGTGGCAGGTATCCTTAACATGACATCACACTGCTGGCTCATCTGGTGGCTAGTTGCCAAGTTTTGGACATAAACTTTCAGGTTCTTCTTCCTAAAATGAGTATTTTCATCTTAAATTGATATGGAGGACCTAACTCCTATGACAACCACCTTTTATGCACTGCAGTGTTATGATTTTAACCTTGCCTCACTCCTACATTATTGCAGAGCGCTCTGTTTCCATATCCCTTGGTAGATGCATTTTAACACTGTGTTCTTTATGTCTGATGAAGCCAGTGCTTTCACAGAATACAAACTCTGTGTGAGGCAGAGCATGAGGATCCCTTTTCCATCCCTATAACAGAACACACTTTTCCGTTAAAATTTACCACAGTTTTACAAGTATTCAGGTAAATGGATGGTGTAAGTGCACTTACCCATCCCTCAGAATGCTCTGCTGCCATTGTGAAAATTTTCTTTTCACCTGCTTGACCCTTTACACAGTATTTGACCATTGGAAGTGAAGCTGAGAATATAAAAAGAAAAATATTATTTATGCATTCTGCTAACAAACACCACCGTATACTGTAGTGGGTTTTGCATGTGCTAATCAGGTAGATATTTAAGAAAGTAAAATGCTGCCAGACTCACAAAACTGGGTCCAGTGAAGGGCAAGGTGCTGTTCAGAACCAATCTGAGCTCCTGGAAGCAGGATGAGGAGCAGCAGCCTGCTAAACCTGCTGTGGATGTCACGGCTCCTGAGCATGAGGAACACACTCAGGAACCAGCTGTGACCATAACAGCTGGCTCTACAAGGACAGGCAGAACTCTTGTAAAACACCCTTGATTTGTAAATGAGTTCATATCTATCAGCCACGATCATAATAACAGATTTCACTTTTTTTTAAATCATCCAGGTTGACTGGATTAGGACTTCTTCTGAAATAATTGAAAGTAGAGGTCATACTTAATATACTGAAAAATGTACTGGTTTAGCATTTAACAAGAGAAGGACAATAGCACTAAGCATCACAAAATAATACATTGCTTTTTGGCAACACATAAATTAACAGATTCAGAATTCAAAGTTTTGATACATCTGTGAACTGTCAGCATGAGCAAAATGCTCTGAAATCCCTTTTGGTTTTTCTCACAATTGTAACCAAACCCATAAATCTAACTTTAAAGGAATGAGAGTAGAGCCAGAAACACATGCCTTGTCTACACTTAAAAGGGTTGGCTGGTATAGCTACACCTTAGAGCTGAATTGGCAAGCACAGATTTCTGTTGTAACTTAAATCATATTCTGCATGGAACATGCTAAAGTGGCTGAAGGACTCTGCCAATATAATGGCATCTCACTAGGGCTTTTGCCAGTGTGGTTGTAGCTGCATTGGAGTGATTTTTCATCATTCTGACAGCTATTTTGGCAAAACTTCTACATTCAGACAAAGTCCAAGTTGGAGCTGGCATTATTTTACGTGGCAAATAGAGCAGAAGAGAAGCACTACCAGTTTATGGCCCTGGTTCTACATTATTGTAAACTGTTTGTTCTGAAGGAATGTGTGGAGCAGGATCCTTGTGGTCCTTTGGATGTTTGCCTCCCATATTTGAGCTGTGTTAAAATTGCGTGGTTTTTCAGTGACTGAGCTTTGGCAAAGGGGGGAAACTTACATTACTTAAAAAAGATAATGTCCATATTATTTACCTCAGAAATAGCTATCCTGAGGGTTTAAAGCAAATTTCCAAAATGAAGTGAACTGCAAAAGGAAGCATCTGCGCCAAAGGACATATGGATTAATACATCATTCTATTTCACTTTGTCCTCAGTTCAACAATGAATTTAAGTGTATATTAAACATAGGATTAATTTTAGGCACACTCGTAAGCCTATTTCAAGTTTAGTAGACATGTCAGATGTGATAATGCTCCCACTTGAACTTTAATTAAGCAGATATTCGAAATTAATCAGATGTTTAAGCACTATGTGGAATGAGGATTTCTGTCGGAAGTGCAAGTTTATGCAGAACGAGGCTATTTGCTGTGGTACCACCTGCATTTTTTTTCCTGAACTGGATGTTAAGTCTGTACTTTAAAGACAACCCAAAGGGCATTATTTTTCCACATAAGCACTTTTGCATATTTGGCTTTTTTTTTTCCTAATCTCCCTTTTGCTGGTGTTTTTTTGGCTTCAGAAATCCATGCAGAGAAGTTTTTCATTGATTTTGTTAATTGCATTTACTCTTGAACTCTTTCCCCTGCCAAGCCCCGTGGAATCCTGACTCTGGGGTTCCCAGACCTGCCCGGTGCTGGGCCCTGCTCGCCTTGGGCGAGACACAAGGGCTGCTCGGGGCAGATAGGAAATTTCGTGCGTAATCAGCCAGCACTGAAGCAGTGAGCCAATGGGACGAGGAAGTCTGATTTAATCAAGGCTTCTTCCTTCCCTTTCGTAAGACACAGAATGTGCCCGCTACAAGAAAGCACAGACAGGTTTTTCTGCGTTCCGAAAATGCAAAGCAGGCTTTGTGTGGCCTTGTGCAGACCGTCCATGGGGCACAACTAACAGCAATTCAGCAGTTTCCAGGTGAGTGTTCTGTGCACTTTGGTTTCTGGCCATTTAAAGCTCAGTGAAGGAGCTGGAGCAGCATTTACCCTGAAATGGAACAGGATGAGTGTCTGTTCCAGATAAAATGGTGTAATTTGTTGCAGGGGTTTAGTATTGTTCTGGATTTTTTTAATATCTAAAAATAAATGGTAGCTTACTTAAAAGAGCTTGCAATCATTTTTAGCTGCGAAAATGAAACTGTTTATATGAAGTGCATGTTTTCAAGGCACATAGATTCAAGGCAGAAGACTTGTGTATCATAATGTCCAATTCTGCATTCTTCTGTTCAGAAGTGTGTTGTGCTTCTCTGGTAGATCATGTTCTAAAGTAGCATCTATATGTATAAATACACACACACACATATGCATATGTTAGGTATATAAAGCTATACATATGTAAAGATAATTTTTTTTAAAATGTAAATACAATTTTGCTTATAAAGTTATCCCAGCTTACGACCAAGAAAAAAGTTGTAATTTAAATTTGTTTGGCC